>NC_085859.1:55378130-55445630 GCF_034702125.1 Engraulis encrasicolus | reverse complement strand
TTCTGCATTGAGTTCAATGAGTTCTAACTGCCCGACAATAGTACACAATTTTGTGACTAGAGTTTTGGTAGTTGTTTTGTTGGGTTTTCCTGTAGCACAGCTAGGCCTTTTGAATGAATAGGAGTCCTCTTTTTTCAATCCCTTGATGTTGTTTCAAATTGACAGTTTTTCTTTCATCTTTGGTCTTCCATAATTTAGTTTGATCACTGAAATTTGGTGGGGACATTAGTACTATTATTATTCTTTCTCAATACAAAGACATACATAGAGAATGAAACTGAAAAAGTGACACTTGCATGCATGCTTGCATGTGTTCAGTGTTACTGCAAGGCGAACATCACATTATTTTCCCCAATTACATGATGAAATACAGTAATTGGACTTGACGCAATTGGCCACATGGTGAATGCATGTATGGCTCCAAACACGGCAGGAACTATTTTTCGTTGTTGCTTTGATCTCATGCTGTGGTTTAGATAGCCAGTGACTTTCAGCTCTGACCTTCAATTCTGTTGCTGGTTGCCTGAGCTCACAAATACACATACGGTACCATACAGCACATGGATCTGCTGATAATTGGGAGGTTGTTGGTTGCTGGGTTGCTTGACCTCTGCCCACAGCCCTGTGCTCTGAAGTTCACATACAGTACAGTCCATACATCACCACAGGCTACATGTACTGTATATCAGTAGCTCATAGAAGCCTGGCACTAAAATACATCGCCAGATCACACAGACACACACACACACACTTGAGGAATGATGTGTGTCCCAAAGATGATTAGCCTCCGATGGTCAGACACCTTATACAGGGTTTACAGGCTAACTATGTTTTCTATCTAAGTGACTGTCAACATCACAAGATGAGGAATTGTGTGTGTGCATGTGTGTGTGTTTGCATGTGCGCGCATACATGTGTGTGTGCTTAAGAGTGTATGTGGTGTCGTGTTTTGTGTCTATTTATTAATATGTGCATGTACTGTACATGTGTTGTGCATGTATCCTTAACCAACTTTGATGTTGTATAATTCCTTAACGACTTAAGCTATGACTACGAAACTTTGTGACTTTTCCTAACATTTAGTTGGCTACAGTTAAGTACCGAAAGATTAGGTTTATCATTTTTGCCGTTGCCATGGCAACGGTTTTCTGACAGGTATGTCTGACCAAAAATCACTTTACCATATCTATGACGCCATATATTTTCATATTTTTTTGTTATTTCCATTAGCATCAGACACATTTGTGAGCATTTAAGTGGTTTGAAGCATAAAATCATTAAAATTTAAGTTCATTACCTAAACCTTAAAGAGCCCCCCCCCCAGGCCCAGGAATGCCAAAAAAGCCCAGTCTGAATAGGGTTAAAATTAAACCTGTACGTCCACATGTACTGTTCCATTCCTGCTAGGCAGCTCTAGCACTCTAGATTAATTCAGGCTTTTCAGGATTTTAGTCTTCAATCAATTGCATGATGAATCAGTAGACTAAGGTGAATTGATGATGAATGAAAATTGATAAAATTGGAAACTTTCATTTTACTACTTTCTAAAACAGTTTGCCCTGGCTCTGACTGCCAATTGGAGATAGTCTATATGAAAGTGGACAGGTTTTTACTGAGATAAAACACTTTGAGGGTGGACCTCCATTTAAAGTGTTCACTGGCTCGTTGACACACATACAGGCACAGCACAAGGGAGTAGGGGGATGAATGGATGAATGAAGTCAATGCACAAAAATAACAGTCTCTGTATGCTTCTCTCCATGGCAAATGTAAAAGTGACTTTGTATTTAGTTAAGTCACTATAGAGCAGCAAACGAATGAATGAATGATCTGAATGAAGTCTAATGCTCAAAAGATTATACATAATTTGAGAATCCTCTTGGGGCAAGTACACAATACACGGTTTTTGGGTTTGCACTATCTACAATAAACTAAAAACGATGAAGGAAGAAACTGTCATCAAAAGGAACAACAGGAGGACCAGCTTGATGCTTTAAGGCCAGGCAGAACCAGTGACGATGTCCATGATCTGTCCCAGGGTCACCCCCATGCTGGGACCAAAGGCATCTCAAAGGGAACCAGGGGACCCCAAAGACGGTCCTCTACTGATAGCCAGCACAGAGCTTCAGATACAGGCACATAAGACACAGACAGAGAGGCACTGAGGAACTGACTGTCAGTGAAACACACCAAAAGACTGCAAGAGCAATGTACTGTGCTGAAATTAAAGCCGTTTTGAATTCAGCTCATTCATTCATTCATTCATTCATTCATTCATTCATTCAATTCAATTCAAGTTTCACACTGTATTACTTTGATATAAAAAATGGAAGGCAGAAATCAACATTATATTATCCAAATTACAACATTTTGATGGTGATCCAGATCCCTGTCTACAACCAGAACATTTATATTGTTGATCATTATTGTTATTAGTATATGCGACCTGCCTCTGGCGTGCTTATGAATAGGCCTACTGTTTAAACTTAAGTTCATTAATTTATTCATTGATTCATTTGTTTGTTTGCTCTTTCATTTGATTATTCAAATGTCCATCCAAATATATCATTTAAGTCTAACTATGGACTATATAAAGATGACTCCCTAATTCTTTATGCCCGAGGAGTAGCTGAGCAATACATGTGAGATGCGAAAATTAGACTTGTGAACGTTTGCAGCAAAGAAAGGGGTATGATTCATACACTCTAAATCCGTATTTAAACCACCACTGGGTCTTATTGAGGTCCTGTGACTTTTAAGTACTGCATTAGCAACTGCCCAGGATTACATTATGAGCTGTATTTCTAATACACCTTTGATACAGGAAATGCTGCCCATATTGGTGGTCAGCCAAGCATACAAAATGGTGGATAAACAAACACACTATTAAGCAAATGCCCCCTAAATTAATGAGAGCATGCACAGTCGTAATGGCCACATTGGTAAACAAACACACAGATGAATAAATAAACATTTGCGTCTAGTTAACCTTTCAGTTAATTAAACTGTTTTGGAATGCCCAACAGCAAATGTAATTGGACGCCCATATTAACTTCCTGTTTAAAGGATTACCATCGGCTACTGCACGTTGATACCTCCAGCTGCCTTTTACAGTAGTGAAGGAAGAATAAAGTACTTTTATTAACCCTGAAGGAAATTAAGGTGTCTGTCATCTTAAAAAAGAAAAGCACAATTGATTTCAATAAATGAAATGATCATTGTCCTCTATGAAGAGATAGTCAGTGCAGTAAGTGTCCTGGGTGATTGTCCTCTGTTAAGAGTCCCTGAGTGCAGTGTAGACTAGTGTGCAGGTGAGGGGTTGGTTTGTGCATTCCAGTCACCAATAATCTATTTCAGTGTATCCTTCGGTGTGGTCTTGAAGAACTGCCCTAGGGACAGGAGACCAGTAGTCTGTCTGCCTGGCAGGATGTGGGAATATGTAGCTGAACAGGCTCCTCTGGTTGGCAAAACACATGTGAAGGGGGTGACTGTCCTTGTCAAGTTTGGAGTCCAGTCTGCTCAGGTTCCTCTTCTCAGCTGTTGTAGTGAGAGCCTCCAATTCAATGTCCACCACAGACCCAGATTTTCTCACCAGCCTGTCCCTCTTCCTAATGCTGCCAGCCCAACAGGCCCAACAGCATGCGTAGGACAGGACTAGTCATGACAGATTGGTGCAGTAGAACATCAGCAGCAGTTTGTTGCAGACATTGAAGGATCTCAGCTTCCTGAGGAAGTAGAGCCTGCTCTGACCTTTCTTGTAGAGTGCATCTGAATTAGCAGTCCAATCCAGTTTATTGTCCAGGTGTACCCCTGGGTACTTCTAGGTGCAGACTGTCTCCACTGTCAACAGTCGCGGTGGTGGTTTTATACTTCATTAAGACTTATTCAAGCCCCGCATCTATGGCACATACAGGCAAAAAAGGACTCCAGCAGTCTCCAAACAGCAGCACCGCTTGTCTCTGAACACAGAAGTGCATAGTAACACCCTGGGATTAGCAGGAATAGGGGAAAGCTATAGCTTCACTTGACCTATTCATTTAATTTCTTTATTTCTTATTCTTTTTGGGCTGGTTCTGTCCAGAATGGTGTTGTTCTGACATGACAATTGACAACCATATTGCATCAGTCTACTCTTCAAGTAGGCCTGCAACCCATTTATTAAACATTACAGAGCACTACAACTTCTTGAGGCAAGTCTATGAATATATTGACATACATTACCAGCATTCAAATTCTATGAAAAAGACTATGTGCTATGGACAGTGACAGCATAGCAATTATAATTCACCCTTCAAGAGCAGAAACAGAAGTAGATTTTCATTGTAAGTTTTCCGCAGGTTTTTCTTTTCCTCCACGTCTTCCTCTTCTATTGCACATCCCTGTGGTTGTCACAATCATTTGAAGGACTTCTGGAGCATCTTAATGAGAGCAGTCATGCAAGAAATTTAAGCCAGCCTTGGAGCAAGACGTACCTACTGTGGCACACGGTAGTGAGGGAGCGGCGTTCTTGCACTAATGAGATACGGTATGTCACCAAGGTAACTTACAGTACGAAGAGGCTTTAAGGGAAAATGGCTGGACCTCCATTGTTGTAACCAGAATGTCTTATGTAGCAGAATGTCTTATTAAGTCTTCATTTTGAGACACATAGACGAAGTACAACACATACACACAAGCATATAGATCGAATTGGAAAGAAACATGCACACACACACACACACACACACACACACACACACACACACACACACACACACACACACACACACACACACACACACACACACACACACACACACACACACACACACACACACACACACACACACACATCCACAGAATCTGACTCACTACTCCTGTGTGTGTGTGTGTGCGTGAGAGAGAGAGAGAGAGAGAGAGAGAGAGAGAGAGAGAAAGAGAGAGAGAGAGAGAGAGAGAGAGAGAGAGAGAGAGAGAGAGAGAGAAGAGAGAGAGAGAGAGAGAGAGAGAGAGAGAGAGAGAGAGAGAGAGAGAGAGAGAGAGAGAGGAGCATGCAATGGACCAGCACTGTTGTGACCAGCATTCAAAATGGATGGTGTAGGCCAGAACAGAATGATACATTTGAGATGGGAGTGTGCTTACACTGAGGTGCTCTGTTAGAATGTGGCTCAGTACAGGGGCGCACACGGGTACACACACACACACACACACACACACACACACACACACACACACACACACACACACACACACACACACACACACACACACACACACACACACACACACACAGCAGGCATTATTGGATAATTCAGAAGCGCTGTTGAATGGATTCCAATGCAGCTGGACTGTAAAGAATCACAAAGAGTTTTGACAGTGTGTGTGTGTGTGTGTGTGATGTGGTGTGTTGTGGTGTTATCTTGGAGAGATTGAGTCTGATAAGGATAGAGAGGAAGATGGAGAGAGAGAGAACCCTGAGGAGACATACGGAATGAGATACAGCTTCTGCTGCACACAAACACACACACACAAAGTATTGTATATCCTTGTAAATAAAAACAATAACGTGTGCAAACATAAACATTTATTTACAGCTGTATCTGCAGAAAACCTATGAAACCAAATACCCACGTGAATATGGTACACAGTAGCCGGGCTACAAGAAGCAGTGACTAGAATAAGCATCAGAGAATCGCTAGACTATAGCAAGAGCGGTACGAGCGATAGAAGCGACAGTTTATGCTCGTTAAAAGCAGAATGCAAGTACTGGGACATTCCAATTGGCAGTGGTGGCTTTCGCCAAAACACATCATAGCTCGTTTGCTCATTTGAAGTCCAACATCTGTCACTCAAGTTGCTCAAATTGCCTCCAGTCACCCAAATCGCCTTTTGTCTCTTCTGTCACCAGCGACTCAATACAAAGTACATTATTTCCGTCACCAGACTCGCTCAATTCATGTCTGGTCTATTTGTGCTATATGACTTAACTTGAGGCCCATATCTATAGTGCATTATGAGCGCATTCATAATCAATTACCATGCACATAATCATTAGTCACAATGCTTCATGATGTATGTACAGTTATGAAACTATAAAACTAGATTATAAGGCTTACTAAATCCAAGGGTCAGATGTCAGATGCTTATGTGGTGCTGATACAGAACTATAATGACTTCATTTATGCCTGATTAACCCTGTTGGGGCTCTGATTCATCCCTAATGAGGCTCTAATCTGGGGAGCGTGTGGTTGTGATCTGGGGCTGATGTGAGATAAGGGACTGATGTGGCTCTGACTGCACACACACACACAAACACATTGCATCATAGCGACAAAACATTGTTTCACACGCATACAGTACACACACATGCTCTCTCGCGCACGCTCTCTCTCTCTCTCTCTCTCTCTCTCTCTCTCTCTCTCTCTCTCTCTCTCTCTCTCTCTCTCGCTCACACACACACACACACACACACACACACACACACACACACACACACACACACACACACACACACACACACACCATCAGAGACAGTGAGGATGATTTTCCGTCAAAGTAGGCTACCAAGACGCTAAAAAAATCATGTTATGACAAAACAATGACCTGTACTATGTTTACTCAGCCCATACAGTGCTGTGCTGCGTGGAGCCATCTTCCTACCTACAGTATGTATCCTTGGGAACTCATTTTTTAAATTATTTCCCACTGTCTTCCTATTATAGATTTGTCCTGACTTTTCACACTATCAAAAAAAAGTGTTGAAAAAAGTGCAGAAATTCCCCCCATTGGCCCTGCCACTTAGCCTGACCAACCTCTCTGCTTACGGCCTATTCCATCAGCTATGAATGGATTAAGTGGAGAGGGTGTGGCTTGTCTGGCCACCTGCCAGGAGCTTGTATGCGAAATATCACCAAGAATTCATTCCACTACTTGCCTGATTCCACTACTTGACTGATGAACCAAGAGTTCATGATACAAACACCACTGTTGCACAGAAGCCAAAGCAAATAGCTAGAATGTACCTCATCACAGCCTGCTCCAGCACAAAGTTTAGCATCAGCCCCAGACAAAGGTTATGCAGCTGCTTACAATTCCATTTGAGCAAGAAAACAACAAAGAGGGAAAAAAAACGTATATAAACCTTCTTTTTAAGACATGGGCTGTGGGGGGATTTTGGCAAAATTTTGGATTTGGGATTTTGGCCGGCTCGCAAGTGGACTGTCAGTGTGAAAAGCCGAGTAGAACCTTCTGCCTGACTTGTTGCTGCCGTCTGTTGTGCATGTATTTGGCCTATTTAAATTTTGGAGTTCAATCTTGGAATTTTTTGATGCTCAAAGTAGACAGGTATGCACACACCTGTACTCATTCTCTCTCTCTCTCTCTCTCTCTCTCTCTCTCTCTCTCTCTCTCTCTCTCTCTCTCTCTCTCTCTCTCTCTCTCTCTCTCTCTCTCTCTCTCACACACACACACACCCACACACACACACACCACAAAGGGAGTGTATTTAGATGAACACCCATGTACACAGGTTATATCTTCCTCCCTGCAGCTGGTTTCTGTTTTCAGCAGTTGTGCTGGGACTTCCTTCATCCTTCTAAAGAGCTACAGTCCCACTGGGCCCAGGCTGTTCCAATACACCCCCATATGGAACCAATGGACAACAACACATTACTCTCACTTTACTTCTCTGTAGCTACTGTGTCTCTCTCTTTCTTTCTCAAACACACTCTGTCTTTCTCTTTTTCTTCATCTTCTTCTTCTCCTGTGTGTGTGTGTGTGTGCGCACACGTATGCGAGTGTAAAGATGCCGAGAAAGAATAATTGACACTGACTACTGTAAATGATTCAGTGCCAATGCAATGTGACAAAGTGTAAGGGACACCAAGAAAACTTCAAATAGAGCTGTTAAAGCGTGTGTGCGTGTGTTGGGGGGCTGGGGGGTGGTGGTGGGGGTGACTCGAGAGAGATATTTCTAATGAACACCACTGACAGCTCTAAGAAGACAGACAGTATATTAGCCTTCCTTATTAGCCTCTCTCTCGCAGTGGTGTAGTCTACTTTTTTGAAGTGGGTACACTGTATATTTGAGCATTTTTTGAAGTGGGTATACTGTATATATTTGTGCTATTCAAAACAATGGATCAATCAATTTTAAGTGGAGATACTGAAATCCCTGAAATTTAGAAGTGGGTATACTCCGTATACCCGCATTCTACGTAGACTACACCACTGCTCTCTCTCATTGCTACAGGCCTGCCATCAAGGAGAAGAGCCCTTGGGCCAGTTTTCACACAAAAACACAACCAAAACCATTCACTCCCCAATCTATGCATAAGGGAACAACTTCCACGGCTCAGTGCTGACTGAATGAGCAAATGTGAAAATAATGACTGGCACACTCACTCTTCTCACATGACTGCAGAGAGAGAGAGAGAGAGGTGTTGATGGCAGTGGGGAAGTGAGAAATAAACGGCTGTTATTTCTCCCCAAGATGATTCTCCTCCAACACAACACACCACTGACCACTGGAGCTGAATATGCAGAACCGTTGCCATTAACACACACACACACACACACACACACACACACACACACACACACACACACACACACACACACACACACACACACACACACACACACACACACACACACACACACACACACACACACACACACACACACACACACACACACACACACACACACACACAGGGGATGGTGTACAGAACGACATGTTGGCAGTGAGTAATAAACAGCTGTTTCATCTCCAAGATGAATCTCCTCCAACAGAACACACCGCTGGCACAGAACCCTGGTCACGCTTCCAGGGGACACACTAGAACCTGATGGATCCAGTTTGCCCAAAAGACCCATCACACACACACACACACACACACACACACACACACACACACACACACACACACACAGGCAGCCATGCCCAAATGAGCTAGAGGGGTACAGCCCATAAACCCAAACAGCAAGATGCTGGCTGCTGTTTATTCATTTATCAGGTTTTATATGCCGCTATAAAGGACAACGAGTATCATACAACAGCCACTCACAATCATAAATTTAACAAACCCCTGTCGACTCCTCCCTCTCTCTCTCTCTCTCTCTCTCTCTCTCTCTCTCTCTCTCTCTCTCTCTCTCTCTCTCTCTCTTGCGCTACCTCTCTCTCTTTCTCTCTCTTGTTCTCTCTCTGTCCATATCTCTCTCCCCCCCCTCTCTCCCCTCTGCCTTATGTCTGAGACACAGACACACACGTACACACAGAGACTGTAAAAATATCAGCTGCCTCAGCAGTTAATATAGGCTAAATTTGTATTGTAAGTTGTGTGAAGCTCGGAATTGCAGCTGTGTGTTGAAACAACACACATAACGCCACACAACTAAGTACGATTAACTTTCTGAATTCTAAATTCTGAGGCAGCTGGTGAACTTGTGATTTAAAGTTAAACCATGCTGTTGCCACTGCAGTGTATAGCAGAATAAGTAAACTAACTGATATCATTTACTTTACACTACTACTTTAAACACACACACACACACTGTGATGCCCCTGGCATCTTGAAACACAGATGACTAATTTGCCTCTCTCAGCTGACAGGGAGTGAGCTCGAGGGCGGGGCCTGGATGATTGGAAGTGGCCGCACCTGCACTACTGCCTACTAAAAGCCTCCAGTCCCAACTACCACTCTCTCTCGGCACCCAGGCTTCCATGCTACCTTTTTTCTTTGTTTTGACTTTTCGATATGTAACATGCAACACGCATACACGACATTACATTCATCCAACACCCGTTCTCACTACACCACTGATGACTGATAAATCCACACACTCACTACTGACTAACACAGTCTCTCTCTCTTTCTCTCTCTCTCTCTCTCTCTCTCTCTCTCTCTCACACACACACACACACACACACACACACACACACACACACACCCCTAGAAGTGGGCGTAGCACACAGCAAATGCAATGCGATGCAATACAGGGAATGTGACAAGACTTGCTGTCCGTAGTAATAACTTCAGATAAACATCACAGATGGTAAAACTGTTGTGATTATCATTACCGAGACAGTTGATAGTTTACATATTTGTGGTGATTACCCCGCAGTACAGTTCGTTAGTCCTTATTTTTGGCTTTTAATGTGGTTGTTCTATGTTGAGTCTATGGAAAGACAGCCGCTTTAGGCATGACCTCGATCTCGTTGAAAGGTGGGGCTGCAATTTAATTCCTGGTCCTCAACATACCTCGTCTTTTTAAGCCAATCGATTAAAGATTTGTGGTCTAAGACTCTCACTCGCATGCACAGCCGTTGCTTCCTGTGCCACTCCTGGCGCGCTTTTAGGTACTCGAGGCGCGCGTGCCCTCTTTGTGAGGCTGAGGAACTCTGGCACCCCGTGGAAAGATAAGATCCACTAGTCTCTCTCTCTGACTGGAGAGAGGTGGGTGAAGCGAACTTTGATGCTTCGGTGAGGGCTAAGGCCCGGGATCCACTATAGCGTTACGTTAACGCAGCTCGACGTATTGGATACCCCAGTGTCAACGCACTGCTACTACAACTCGCGTGGCCCGGGAATTATATACAGGAAGTATATCGATCTACATTTCTAGCCGTTTTTATCGATGTAGCAAACCAACTGCTCCTATATTACAGTTGAATATACTCTTACCGACCTCGGCACATGTGTTTTTTCACACACAGCTTCACCTCGTGTTGTTATGCTTATGGTCGAAATCGAACATAATCATTTGAACCCAGGAATCATAAGCACGTGCAACATAAATGCTTGTAGTCTATATTTTGTACATCCAAAAGTTTGATAGACGTCAAAAATCTACTTTTACGGAGGGAAATGGACCTTCGTGATGACCACAGGTATCATGGGACATCTTCATGTGCTAAACAGTCATTGGGTAACGCAGTCCGTCAGCCGCTGCTAATTTGCAATAATCAACATTGCAGTATTTAGTATGCATACTTGAAAGGTAAATCAAAATGTAATTCTACTTGCTACTCCCCTTTCTAAACCTGCATGCCCAATCTGCAAATAGTGTTGGTAAGAGAGTTGAACAGAAAGACACAGAGGGTAAAAAGAGAAAACCTTGTGAGAGGAATATGAATGGCAGGAGAGATAGAAAGAGAGAACAAGACACAGTGGGAAATAGCCAAAATGAGGGTGAAACAGAGAGCGGGGGGTGTTTTTTTGTTTTCCTTTCTGTGCTTCGTCACTTTAATCCCTCAGTGCCTCAGGTCAGAAAAGTTGGAACTGAGTAATTGAGCTCTGGTTGATGCTCAGCGATACAAACAATGTTCAATACCTAAACATTGTTTCATCAAGCATCTCCCAAAACCTGCAGAGTAATGGAGGGAAACCAGAAGTAAACATGGATTACACACTTTTCAATTAAATTCACTCGCCGTCTAGTTAATTACCAACAAGCAACACCGTACCATGTATTTATTTGGTCATTGAATGTGGCTTGTGCTGGGAAATTGGATCTTGATATCACAGAAGTTCATCGTCCACATACAGCATTGTACAGTATACCTAGGCCTACAGCTGTCTCTACTGAATGATTGTAGTGTAGAGTTGGCCTCAAGCCTCTGCTTCTACTGCACGACTGTCGTGTAGTTGGCCCCAAGCACTCATCACTGTTCAGACAGCATCTGGGACAAGATACTAGCTGTCTAATTCCCGACATCCTGACAACAGACTTTCTCACCACTGCCTATTTGGCATGGACCTTTGCACATTTTGTTATCCAATTGATTTATTTTACCTGACAAAGGTAAACTATGCATCAACTAAGCATCTGAAGGTTCAATTTATTCTTCTCCTTTGGGACTTGTGTCCCCCCATGAGGCCCAGTTAGCCCATTCATGTATGCACCCATGACTCTAAGTCATGAGACCCTTGCACCCCCGCCGCATGTCTCCTCTGCCATCTAGAGCAGTGTTTCTCAATCTTTTTTAGGCGAGGCACCCTTTCAATTCATGAAAAATTTCAAGGCACCCCAAACCAACAAGCCGTAACATGGCATTGCATCCGATACCACAAAAGCTTAGAAAAGTAACACATTTGGAGACGTCACACGACCTACGTTCGAAGTTGCAGCTGACTGGGGCGACCTATATTTAATTTATTGTGCATAAATGGCAGATGAAAGATTCCACTGACTAGCATTAACTTATCAATTTAGACAAATATGTATTATATTACATAATTTATTTATCAGCCAAGTTTCCCTGGCACCCCTGTAGAGAAACACTGTTCTAGAGCACAAACCCATAGAGCTTAGCCCGATTATCATCGACTTTCAAATCTCTTCGAGACTTGGTCTGACCATGAGCATAACAATTAACATTTCCCAAACAGCATGGTTGGCCCGTCCTGGTCTCCCTTGGTTTGCTACTGGTTGTTTGCTTCCCGACAAAGTGGTAGGAGTTCCCAATTTTTCCGGAGCTCGGAAATTATATTTGTATTGCTCCTGGCCTGACTAGAAGCTATGCTGAAGGTGTTGCCTTACTAGAAAGGCCTGGCCTGGCTATAGAGCTACTAGCAGCAGCAGCCCTGTTAACTCGACAGCACTGAGACACAGAAGGCATGAAATGCTTATGAACTTGTCACCGCCTTTGAAATGTGACTTGTGTGATTGGGTGGTTTTCACGCTCCACAGGGTCACAGTGCTTTCGCTCGACTGCCAAACAGAACAGCTCAGAGCAGACAGAGCAGCCCTTCATCAATGCTGTGTCTTCTCACGCATGTAGGATGGCTGGTGCGGTTGGAAGCGAAGGGGGGATAAGGAACAACAAGAGAACACTACACAACACAAAAGCAGCACATGAATCACACATAGCAGCTTTCCATGTCACTGTCTACACACTTCACTTCTTTCTATCCTTCACCCATGTCACTGTCTCTGTTAGTCTGTTGTGAATATGAACCCAAACTCTGCAGGGAGTGGAATGTAAAGGATTTTATTTCCAGTTAACTTGCATGAAAAATAAAATATTTGTAGTGAATATTGAGCTAAACACAACACAACCGATCAGCACTGGGACCCTGTATGTCTTCTCTACCTGCTAAAGATGGCAGCTACACTGTGTACTCCCTTAAGCCGGGCATACACTGTGCGATATTTTCACTCGTGTGTCTTAAGCTTCTGCTCACACTGCACGATGGAATTTCACTGTTTAAAAGTTCACAACTCACGACTCACGTCCTCACACTACACGAGCCGACAGTCGGATGCGAGCGAAATGCTTCCACCGTACAACGCGACAGGCATGTTTCCCCGGTCTGCAGAGGAGGGAACATGCGCACCTGAGGTGGAGATGAGGTCGCGCTCAACAGTGAATCGCACGGCCCTATTCATTTGTGCATGTGAAGTGTCAAATCGGGTCGTAGCACTGCTTTAACTGTGCGATTTACGCACGAGCCACGACCAGAATTTCAAACCGTATTGATTTTCTTGCGGCCCTGCGATTGCACGATCGTGAGGCAAAATCGCTTGTCGTTACCCCATGTACACTGCACGATGCGAGACTCACGATTGACCTGCGATTGAGCAAGAAATCGGCCCGACTCTCAAAAAGTCGTGCGAGTGCCAAATCGGGGCAAAATCGGGGCAAAAGTCGCACAGTGTAAGCCCAGCTTAAGGAACACCACAGAGAAAGCTGCTCATTTCCATGCCACAATTAAAGACATTTTGCTTCATGTTTATTTTGTTATTTTTTTGCCTTTAGGTGCAAAGAAGCACCTACTGATTATTCCATGTGTCATGTCATAAATTTTACATCAAAAGAGATATTTAAGCCCTCAACGAGATAAGGATTTCTTTTTCTTATTATTCTTTCAAAAGCACATCGACTTCCCTTCATCTACTAGGGATGGATCAGGACTATCTCTACTCAAATCCCTCCTCTCCTGATCTGACAGCTGAGAGCAGCTGACAGCCACTGATAGCCCACTGTACTCTCAGATCAGCTGACATCTACTGACCTCTCGGATGGCCACTGTAGGGCTGGTGAATTAATCTCCTGTGTAATGACAGGTCACAGATATGACATGTCCAGGGCAGGGTTGATAATGCTGCATTATTGCTATTAGGCTACTGCAAAGCCAGATAACGAAATAAAAACACAGAGAGAGAGAGAGAGAGAGAGAGAGAGAGAGAGAGAGAGAGAGAGAGAGAGAGAGAGAGAGAGAGAGAGAGAGAGAGAGAGAGAGAGAGAGAGAGAGAGAGAGAGAGAGAGAGAGAGAGAGAGAGAGAGATGTTTACAGTGCTTATTCAACACTCTAAAATAGAATTATGTAAAAAATAATAAAAATGTACTTTTTACAGAATCTTACGAAAGGATCACAGCAAGACATTTCCCTCAGCTTGTCATGTCATGTGCTGGACCAACCAGGAGAGACATTGAGGAAGAGCCAGTGTGACTTTACCAGTTGACAAGATGACAAGACCTTTGTATACTTTGTTGTGGCCTGAAGAGTCAGAGAGAAGATATCGTGTGTACTCACTCATGTCCAGTCATAGATAAACTCATTTGAAGTGCTGTGCAGCTGCCAAAATGTGTGTGTGTGTGTGTGTGTGTGTGTGTGTGTGTGTGTGTGTGTGTGTGTGTGTGTGTGTGTGTGTGTGTGTGTGTGTGTGTGTGTGTCTGTCTGTGTGAGTGTGTGTGTGTGTGTGTGCGTGACTGCGTGCCTGCGTGCGTGCCTGCGTGAGGTTTCTTCATGACAGGATGGGCATCAGAGCATGGACATAATTAGAAATGCACTGAAGTGTTTCAACACAAACAGGGTGTAAAATGTGAATCCAATCAGCCAGCCATGTCAGCTGTCAGTCAGATGAGGAGAAAAAGATGAGGAAGGGAGGGATTGCCATGTCATGATGATCCAGGAGGAATGGGGATGCTATGTCAGCTGTCAGTCCTGGACGAATGGAGAGGAGGAGAAGAGGAAAGGATGAAAAGAGGAGGAGGGGGAAGTGTGCCTTGGTTGTCAGATGAGGATGGAAGAATAGAGGAGGAGAACTTGGGTGCTGAGTCAGAGCAGCCAGTCCAGGACAACTGAGAAGAGGAGTGGAGGAGGAGAGGAGTAGGGGGGAGGACATGACACATGTAGTTATTAATACAGGATGGGACAGAGGAAGAGAGGAGGTGTTGTGACTCTGTCTATGAACTGTCAGTGACAACGAGGAGGAGCAGGAGGAAGATGATGTGGAGGAGGGGGAGGAGGAAGAAGGGTGGATGTAGAGGAGAGGACATGAAAAGAAGAGGAAAACAGGAGCTGAGGTGTTGGGGATGGTGTTGAAGTGAAGCTACTGTTGGTGTCGGCAGAATCCGCACATCCAAGGGGAGTTTAACTTTAGTCTCCCTGTCTGCTGCTACACTTTGGCCGCAGAGATTTGGTGCACCAATGAATTAAATAAGCTCCGAACAGTCATAGCTTGTCAACTCTTCTCTACTGGGTGATGAGTGTGCCTCACACTGTCGCTGGGTGTCAACTCCCTCTGTCGTGCATCACAACACAAGCACAGAACCAACTTTCCACACACGCACACGCACAGACACACACATGCACACCACATTTCCCTTCTCCGCTTTTACTCTCTTGGGATTCATTCGAACCTCCAAATTCGTGTGTTTCTCCCTCTGTCTAAATGTATCATTTTCAAAGGCTCTCTGGAGTCAAACCGACTGTCACATCGTCCTGTTAGTAATCTTCCTCAGTGGAGATTTACTCTATTATTTACTTCCCCTAAATGATCTGAAGGGACAAACTTGGGAGGGTTTACTGTCTGCAGTAGCTGGCTCATTTTTCTGCTGCAAATCGCTGATGGCTTGTTAATGGTTCATCATCACGCCCCATAGGGCTGAGAGAGTGCTACGGTCAAGAAAAAAGGGCTGCGGTGCGGTTGTGAGCTGTGTGCGCGTGCGTGCGAGTGTTCCCTCTCTCTCTTCCTCTTCAGCTATCTTTTCTTACTATGACTATTCTCTCTCCATCTTCATGCCCTCTCATTCCTCCTTTCCCTCTTCCATTGCCTTCATTTCTCCTCCTCCCTCCCACCTCTATCATTCCTTCTTCTCCTCTTTGTACCTTTTCATCTTCCCCTCTCCTCCTCTTCTTCACAACCTTTCACCTTCCTCTTCCATGTTCACACTCTTTTTGTAAACTTTCCCTCTCTTTCTCTTTCTACCCACCTTCTTCCTCTCTTTCACCTATTACATCCCTCCTTCATCTACTCTTTGCTACTATCATCTTCTTCTGCTCCTATCCTCTTCATTCTCTTCTTTCTCCTCCTCCTCCGCCTCCCTCCCTGTGGATTTTCTTGTCATAGTCATTCACATCATGTTATAGCACTTCAGAATGGTATTTCACCAGCCTTTGTGCTCCTTAACAAGTATGTAAGTTCCCCTAGTTCTTCCACCAAAGACTACAACAGTGAAGCTTCAGGGACAAAGTCTGTGAAGTTTCTTGTAAAGCGTTGCAAAGGTAATATATATCCTCACATCACTTAGATATAAATATCTATATTTTTGTGTGAATATAGCACTCTGTATGCTCAGATTCATCCAGTTACTGTTATCCAAAGTGTCTACAGTAGTTATGAGTGGACTTCAAGCTTGCTTTAATCGTTAATCTCTCTCTCTCTCTCTCTCTCTCTGATTGTCTATACTGTGGAAATTCTCATAAAAAAACACAGAGGTGAGAATAATTACAATTAATCACTCCCCTGCATCCACCCCTGAGTTTATGTCTGTATGGCTGCTAGGAAGCCTGCAGGGGAGTGCAGAGAGCTGGAAGAACGTGTCATAAATGCCTGCTGGTTTATAATTATGAGGCCATGGGTGACAGGTATGGATTCCTTTCATTAGTCTCACTGGATTAGCCATCTTTCATCGAGTCACAACATACCCTCATTAGCACAATAGGGCCTACATAATTACCACATGGGAAATGTTGTGTTAAATTAAATGTATAGGTGTGTTAACTCATGATGTTGTGTTGCTATGCTTGCTAAATGGCAAATCTATGTTGGCTTGCTATTTTCCAAACAAGTGTTAAGCTTCACAATGTCCTTGTCAACAGCCCTGGCACTTACAATGAGTGTCTGTAAACCTAGAGGTTGTTGAAAATGACCAGTTGTAGAGTACGTATGATGTTGTGTAATGTTTTTAAATGATAATAAGATACACCTTTATAAACATGTTCAGGGTGAGAGAGGACGTGAAGATGATAATAGCCGATAGGACACATGATTGAACAGCATCCAAACTGTGGCCCTGACCCAGACCATTTCCAGCAGTGAGAGGCCACAGCACATGCAGATGACTGCAGGGTGAGGCCTCCACAGGGACCATCTCTATCCACCTGCCCTGATATTTGTCTACTGGGAGAACATGTGAGTGGCAGTGGAGGATTGAATAGCTGATGGGTAGCCATGGTGTAGTGGTAGGGGATTGAACTGTAGATCACAGGGTTGCAGGTTCAATCCTCATCCTTACCAATTCTACCATAGAAGACTCGATAGACAAAATGAAATGAAAGATATTTATTGATATACAGGGAGGTAACATTTCTCTTTGGCGCAGGTCCCTGACCTGCAGAATAAGATTGTAAAGGGGGGCTCATATCCTGCCGATGATGAGGCACGGGGCGAAACCTACCCCCATTACAGGACAGGGACCAACTGGTGACGGTGGCTCTTGGGGATAAGCAACCAGGAGCTGTGATTGGATAATGAAGGGCAGTGATGAGAGTGAGTTTGTGATCCACATTTTTCATTTTATTGAACAGAGATTTCAGATTTCTGCTGACATACAAGTGACACAGTGTGTCGATGGTCCCGCCATATAAAAATGAAAGTAAATTCCTTGCAGAACTTAACGCCACAGGCTTACATTTCTACCATAGAAGACTCGATAGACAAAATTAAATGAAAGATATTTATTGATATACAGGGAGGTAACATTTCTCTTTGGCGTAGGTCCCCAACCTGCAGAATAATATTGTAAAGGGGGGCTCATATCCTGGCGATGATGAGGCAGGGGGCAAAGCCTACCCCAAGGAGTGTGTATGAATTATAGTTACTCACCTGATCCCGCAGGGAAGATCACGACTGAAATGCGCAAGGTAATGTAAAGATAATGTGCCTGCTAGGGGCGCCCACAAGGGCGCAATGGTTATGGAGACTGCTACGTATAAGATAATCATATGCAACAGATGAAAGTATTAACATTATGTCATGGAGACTAAGGAGCATGCTCATATCCTGCCATGGGAACGTGAAACGGGTTAAAATTGGCGACGAAATGAGAGAAAGCGACAGACATACGGTCAAGTTGGCCACCAACTCTGAGGGAGCCAGGCTACCGGCAGAGCTGGGCAACCAGCTGAAATTGAAGCCAGGCTACCGGCTGAGCTGGGCAACCAACTGAAAATGGAAGCCGGGCAACCGGCCGAGCAGGGCCACCTGCTCCACGGAAAATGACTTGCGGCGAACCGCGCCCGTAGGTGTGAGGGTGAAGACGGTGAAAGGCCGGACGATTTGGCGAATGCTGGGCCACCAGCACGGGCTCAGGTGCAAACTGAGCTAAGACTAGGAGCCAAGCAACTGGCTAAGCTGGGCCACCAGCTTCGTGGAGTGCGTATGATGGTCGATCGGGCCACCGATGACCGAAGCCAGGCCACTGGCTTTAGTAAAACCAAACAACAACAAAAAATATATATACAAATAAATACTAGAAAACAGTAAGGCCGGTCTACCGGCTAGGCTGGGCTACCTGCCTCTATGGAGATTACCGGGCTGGACCGGGCCACCAGACTCAGCGAGAAAAATAAATAAATAAATAAACAGATAAATAAATTATATTATTATATGGTGTGACGTCATCGGTCGAATGCTCCATTCATTTCAGCGGGGCTCCCCAACGTTCGCACGTCTGTTATTTTTTGACACACACACACACACACACACACACACACACACACACACACACACACACACACACACACACACACACATGGTCAAACACACACACACACACACACATACACACACACACACACACACACACACACACACAAATAACCACACATGATACGGCTACTGCTAACTTAATAAATACAGAGCCACGAACATCACCGTTAGGTGGCTAATGTGAAAGGGGAATCCATGTTCGACTGTGAGAGAAATGCAATGCTTTGTGCTACAGCTACGTTTCTAATGGTTAGGCTACGTGTATTTCCACACATTTCAGACGTTATAGAGAAATTTTGATTACATACAATGAGCTTTGCATTTTTGGAGTAGTAGAGCACGGTTTCCCAGTAGCCTATACATTGGCCATGTAGGCCTATTGGTGGTGTTCATGGCTTTGTGTAGGGTTATCCGATGTAGTCAGTAGGCAAAATAGTAACTAGAGTTCACCAAACTCTAGCGTGACTCCTACAATCACACCCAGAAGATAAGCTTTATCCTTTATTAAAGAGGTGCGAATGAAATCACGTTCCATATCACACCATGTATAGGCTAATTACTTCCTCAATCCTATTTTTATAACGTCTGAAATATCATGTGGAAATACACGTAACCATTAGAAACGTAGCTGTTTCCGAGTTGCATAAACATTCACGGTAGGGTATTACGTCAACAGTAAGTTAGAGCGTGATTCACAATGATTTAGGTCCGACAGTAGTTTTAAGTGTTTGGTACAGTGCTTTTTTGACAAGCTGAATAGGGTACAGTGGAATCTGATTTTTACGTTAGGTGGCAAGCTGGTCAATAGTTAGTTTCCCAGAGCTATGCATTGCGTTCTGCGTGTTATATTTGATTAGGTTCACCAACCATTACATTGTGGCGTGCCATCGGTAGGCAATCAGCTATAGCCTACAATAGAATGAATAGGCCTAGTAGCCTAGTTTAGGAAATGGCGATGTTTGGGCTTACAGCTGAAGACGGTAGATCATAATAGGCATAGCTGGCATGAAATTAGATTTCATGACCCAGTTTAATGAGTGACGAGGCATATGACTGCTTTTGTGACATGTAAAAGGATTATAGTTGGCTATTGTGTATTAGGCTATGTGAACAACTACACAACTACTAACTTTTTGAAACAAGGGTTTGTTTTAGTTGATGCAATGTTTCGTTTAAGTCAGGGGTGTCAAACTCATTTTGGTCCGGGGGCCGCATACAACCCATGTGGACCTCAAGCGGGCCGCATTAGTAACATCATCGCAAAAAAACGTAAAGCAGAGGATTAGTGTTCAGTACTATCACGTTTTAAATGTGTTGAATATGTAGAAAGCAATACAATACTGAAAATCCTATGCAACATATCCTTGACTTCATTCATTCATTGCCAACCGTCAATGAATTAAATATGGGACCGTTCATTTTTGCAGGGGGTCTGGGGGTTTCCCCCAGAAAATTTAGTATTTCTTAGATGTAATTTCTTGCATTTTCACGCATTCTAACGTCCCGTTTCCAGTTTCAGCTTAATAGGAACCAATACAAATCCAATTATATTTATTATTTAATTACAACCAATACCAATACAATACGAATAAGAAGTATTAACATTTTATCTCTATATATGAGGTCTATAATATATGATCTTTATCAAATGCCTGTTACAGTACAAATTCACCATTTATAATAGAAGTGTGATGTGCACTTTACTACATATGTATAACAGAGGGACCATTGGGTTAATGTCATGCAGGTCTCGATTTTATCCCGATTGGCGTAATTGCGCATTTCGGTAATTTCATTGAAAAAAATAAAATAAATAAATAAACATTAAAAAAACTTTTTTTTTTTTTTTTTACATCCGGGCCGGATGGAACCCTCTGGCGGGCCGGATGCGGCCCGCGGGCCGTATGTTTGACACCCCTGGTTTAAGTAATGGATGTTTAAGCACATGTCATAGCCTACCAGGCCAAATGTTCAATTAATAGCTAAATAAATTGAGACCATAACCCACCATGAATAGTTTACTGCTATTGATAGTTCCAGGCGTTTGATAGGGATGGAATAACTGCATTAAGTCCAAGCACTGAAACTGAAAACACATGTTGCATTTCTCGCACAGCCGAACATGGATTCCCCTTTCACATTAGCCACCTAATGGTGATCTTCGTAGCTCGGTATTTATACAGGTAGCAATATGCAAATTTGCGACTGCAGTCGAGCAAAAGTTAGAACCAATCAGATGTAGCAGCGGGCTAGTAAGGCCTTCGTGTTGTTGTTGAAGGGAAGTGACTTGTATGTTTGTTACAGGCTTTAGTGATCTGTATGAAGCTTAAAGTGACTTGTTGGCATGATGGAAAAAGATTTGTATTTTGGCAAAAACGATGTAAAGGCAGGGGTGCCCAACCTTTTTTTAACCGAGATCTACTTTTCAAGTTGATCGTCTGCCGCAATCTACCAAGTCAAATTTAAGGATGTCAGTATGACAACATCACCATTCATTAATCACC
Organism: Engraulis encrasicolus; assembly: GCF_034702125.1. Classification (NCBI taxonomy): domain Eukaryota; kingdom Metazoa; phylum Chordata; class Actinopteri; order Clupeiformes; family Engraulidae; genus Engraulis; species Engraulis encrasicolus. The sequence goes on along the minus strand of NC_085859.1, from coordinate 55,424,145 downwards.
ATTATTATGAACAAAATGTTTTTAGTAGGCTACTATGACCTTATCTTTTCGGTGTGTTTTTAAAGTGTGTTGAATAGCCTATGTTTAGAAAGCAATACAGCACTGATAGTATGCAGACATAATTTCAGTCCTACACAAGACCTAAACAACTGAAACAATTTCAAAATAATCAACATTTGGTATATAAAAGGCTTATGTAGGTACATAGGCCCTATTTCTAAAATATGATGAAGCATTATCAAATGCCTTCAGTGGTAAAAATTGAAAAAGGGCTCAGAAATTCACCATTTGTTATGGGTAAGCTCATTGGATTGGTTAACACACCAGTAAAGAGTGACTTCTATGAAGGTTTTTTTTTCCAGCTCTCTGGGACAGTAGCACAGCAAGACTTTCTAATGTGAGTTGTGTGAGCCAATCGTTTTTTTCACAACTGGAGTAAGAAACAGCATAAATTGAAGTGAGTGTTTGCACACATGAACCAACTTCAGGGCCTCAGGGTCACTTCCTTATGCGTTCCCCTCATTTTGTGTTATCCTGGGACTAATTATCTAACCAATACAGTACCAGAAACTTGCAACATAGCCTAGCCTACTTTTGGAAGACCGTATTTTTCCCGTCACATTACACGTCTCACAATTGACTGCCACTCCACTCGAGATTGACTGGTAGCCCGCAATTGACTGTTTGGGCACCCCTGATGTAAAGGTTGAATAATGCAACAATTTAGCGAAGGGAAAAGACATTTTATTTGGTGGTGTTTTATCAAGGTGACACAATTGAAGTTGAGTAGAGTTAGGGCCAAAACATACCAAGGCGGAACGGAATGGTCGCAGGACGGACGCGGTCTTTCTGCTTAGTTTTGGCCAGCGTGCTTTTCTCTGTCTTGCACACTGACAGCGTCGGCGTGCGCGGCCAGTCCTATTCAAAACCCTCCCCACAGCCAAAGCTAGCATGCTACTTTGCCATTCATTTGAATGAGACACCGCCGGTCGCCGGCGTGAAAAATACGCTCGAGTTCTATTTTCCAAATGCAGTGCGGCGCGGAGCCGGCTCCCGCGCCGCTGACGCTCGACTACCGCCGGTTGGTGTGTAAGGACAGATAGGTTTCAATGTATTTTCACCGACGCCGGTAAAAAACGCTGCCGTTCCGCGACGCTTTACCGCCTTGGTGTGTAAGACCCCTTATTATGCTCACACCACTTGTAAACAGACAAAGAATTAGGCCTAGCTGAAGTATTAAAAGGGTTTGTATGGGCAGGAAAGGCACAGGACTGACGTGAAATCGGTTGCTTTTGGTACTGTATCTGAATGGCGTGTCGATTATCGGGGTCAGCTCTATGTTCCCACAGCCCATTGGTCCCACGGCCCAAATGGTCCCAGGCTCCCCAGCTTATTCCTGCTGCTCCATGTTCCCACAGTTTTACAGAATTATTCAAATATAAGCCATATGTTCTACAACTCCATGTCCCCGCATTTCCAAGTAAACTAAGAGAACCAATAGGCCTAAAAATAATGTTTAAAATGTTAGTAATGTGGGACCAATGGGCTGTGGGAACAGAGACACGCTCCCCGATTATCGACGGTGACAAATGAGAGGAGTGTAGGCTAATGTATTAAGAAATGTTATGTTGTGGTGATTGAAACGTAGGCGAATGGTAAAGTGATCAGTATAGCCGTGTTACCCATTTGTTTAGGGTAGGGTTTTTGGGTATTAAATAAAGCAAAGTAGTGTGTTTCTGGTTCAGTAAGCTGGTGTTTCTCAACCTTTTTTAGGCGAGGCACCTTTTAATTCCATGAAAAATATCAAGGCACCTCAAACCAACATTGTAACATCGCTTCTGATAAAACACAAGTTTAGAAATGTAACACATTTAGAGACATCAACACCTTATTTCAATTTGCAGCTTATAGTAGGGGCTCTAAGCCGAGAAATCGTTACGCGCTGGATAGAAGCATATAATTCGGTACACGTGTTCCTTGACTGATTTGAAGAGATCCTAGAAGGGGTGCCCCTTGAAAAAAAAATGTCTACCATGTCATGTACAATATGTCATGTTGGTAACGCATTACATTGTTATTACATGACATTATACTTAGCTGACAATGTTAATATAGTCAGAGATGAGAAATATAGAAGAGATGAAGCAAGGGTAGCCTGCTAGACCAGATTGATAAAACTACAAAATGTACATAGTGTGAAAGTATGGGTGAGTCTGTGCTTACGTGCTTGACAGCATGTAACATTGTGAACGATTTGAGAAGATTCTTGGTCTGAATTAAAATGAGCATTGCCAACACTAAAACTATGGTGAGAATAGACTGCTGCTAATGCTCGATTTGAATGGGATAGTGTCAGTGCAAGATGCCCTAGGTAGCAGGTTCTCCATCCCCTAATTTCCATAACAGATATACATATTTTATTTGTATGAGAGAGGGTAAAGGACAGGACCTTTCCATATGTATGAAGAACCCCATAAGATCACCTAATTCTGTATTTTTACAAGTGCATATTGTGAGAGCATTTCAGTCATCTTTAGAATGGCATTACAGATTACTCAATATAGGCCTACATGTAGGCCACAGTATGGCTTCAGTTCAAATTAAATGGGAATGATTTCTTAGTGTATGTTGAGTAAGAAGACAGAGATTAAAAAATGTTTATTTGCACACAAGTACTCACCTAGTACTTGTGTCAAAAGTTGTATTAGTTAGCTCAGTAATCATTGAGTACTTAAACTGCTATCAAAACTGACAGCTGATGGACAACATGTACTGTAGGTCTTTTGCCACCCTTACCCATAGGAGAAATATCTATATAGAACAACACTTCTCATATGGTATACCGGTATACTATGAAAGTAAATCATTACCTGGACTCATTTTCTTGATATACAAGGCACATAAATAGTCTGGGCGGAAGAATAGTCGATCATACCCCGCCCCCCCAAACAAAATGCCACAAGACTTTTTTTAACCTTCAAGATTTTGAGTGGTAACAGTAACATAACTCATTCCCACTACACATTTTTGCATAATATTGTACATGTCCTCAGAATGCTCTACATCAGTGGTTCTCAAACCTTTTGTGTGAAGTACCCCCTGAGAAAATATTGAGCTCTCCGAGTACCACCTTGACAACCAACATTAGAATATCGCAGTAAAGGCCTTCCATATTCACTTTTGCCAGTCAGTACAGGAGAGGTTCATAATGGCATTCCAAGTACCACCAGAGATGTCTCAAGTACCACCAGTGGTACGCGAACCACAGTTTGAGCACCACCGCTCTACATGTTTCAGTTCTATAGTTGTACTGTACAGTACAGTGCAGTGCAGTGGAGTGCAGTACGGTACAGTAGCATACAGAATGGTGCAGTATAATAAAGTACAGTAGAGTATAGTACAGTACAGTACAGTACAGTAGCATACAGTACGGTGCAGTACAGTACAGTAGCATACAGTACGGTGCAGTATAGTACAGTACAGTACAGTACAGTAGCATACAGTACGGTGCAGTACAGTACAGTAGCATACAGTACGGTGCAGTACAGTAAAGTACAGTACAGTACAGTAGCATAAAGTACGGTGCAGTCTAGTACAGTACAGTACAGTACAGTACAGTACAGTACAGTACAGTACAGTAGCATACTGCACGGTGCAGTAGAGTACAGTACGGTATATCACAGTACAGTACAGTACAGTATAGTAGAGTACAGTACAGTGCAATACAGTAGAGTACAGTATAGTCTTATAGACGTTAGCCCTCCAAAGCCAATAGGATTTCCACATGCTGTTGTTTTAAGTTTTTGAAAGACTATTTTAGTAGCCTATGTGAGAGAGGGAAGGCAGGCAGACCACACCCACAAATAAAAAATAACGAGCAAACAATAAATTAAGTGGTTAGGTAGCCAACATGTCATCTAGATTAAAGCCAAAAGTAGATGGAAAAACAGACATGTTACCATTTTGCTCTTTTAAAACAAAGTATCTGTCAATATACTGTATGTATGGTGTATTGCATATTGATTATTCATAATTTCCTAAGCATAAATGCCCTCATCACTCCATTGTACACTTAGGACTGCGATATACATATCTGAACATTAATCAGCATACATTTGTCATTTTACAGCTGTCACTGACACTTGATATGTACATGTACTATTGACTTGATTGATATGAATATATTTCAGTTGGACTCCTAGGGTTAAATCATTGAGGGGGTCCTAAGGAAGTAGTAGTAGTTTGTGTGTGTGCGCGCATGTGTAAGTGGGATTAAAATTGTTGTCTTTATCTGAAGAGCAGACTGAGTGTCTGAACCTGCTAATGCTAGCATGCTAACATTGGGACAGTTATGTGTGGCCCAGTTCAAGGGTTTATCTCTTCTCCCCTAAATTTTCTAACCACAATTTTCTTTTTGGATGTTATAGATATGACCCACTGCAAATTTTTAAAACTCTTAATGAATGTTGGTTCAATAGCTAAATGCCCAGAAATGAGCTCTCAATTGTAGAGTGATCTCATTCTGACCATGGTTTTTATGATTTTCCTGTTTTTGAATCTAAATAAGACATATATAACATTGTTTTTATGGTAAGTTTTGCACATATTTTCAAAGTTCAGTTTGTATACAACACACACAAATAGGTGGATTGGCCCATAACACCATTATGTCCAGGCAGTACAGCATTTTACTACTATTGGCTGGTTTTGGGCAGCCATCTTGGATTTACCCCATAAAAATGACCTTAATGACATTGAAATTTGGGGCACCCCTTCTGAAATGATGGAGAACACCCTAAGGAAGGTCTACACCGATTTTGGTGCTTCTATCCAGCGCGTAACGATTAGGCCCTTTTTGGACGCTAAGAGACCCAGCTATTAGTGGGCCAACCTACATTCTTTTATTGTGCGTAAATAGCAGATGAAAGTTTCCACTTCATAAGCATTTGTTTATTAATGTAGACATAAGTAGACCTATTATATTACATAATTCAATCAGCTAAATAAATTGAGCCCATAACCCATTATAACCAATAGCTTATTACTGTGTATTGTTAGCCTATTAGCTTTTGGTAGAGATGGAATAACCCTTTGGGTTTTACATAGAGATACTGAAAACATAGAGGTTGGCCGAATAATTTCATGAATGGAATGATATATTGGATAAATCATAGTAGATGGTGTCAGATTGTGGGTGACTTAATTTTGATTAGTGCGTTCTGTGTAGGACTTTTGTGATCTAGTTGAAGATTTGAACAAACGAACATACATGCGTTGAACTGAAGCTAGTTTGAAAAATTGTGATGTCACTTAGACGGTCTACCTTGTGATTGGCTGAAGCTCAATCTTTCTGAGCCTATCATAACGTCGCGTTTCATGGCGGTAGGCGGGCCGAATCTTATTTAAATCAGAAATGTTGGCTGTCGAAAACATACATCTGAGGAGCGGCGAAGAAGATCTGAAGAAGAAGTTTGAAGCAAGAAAACAATTGAAGAAGGAATAACAGCGGAATGGCGTCACCGGGCCCTTCGAAGAGAGTGAAGGTCGAGGCGCAGCAAGTTAAAGGCTTTCTGCACGACGTCTCACCGGTGAAAGTTGCGAGAAAAAGCAGCACTCGGTTGTTTGAAGCCAGTCTGCAAACCGCAGAACAGGATTACCAGCAAGTGGTCTGCTTCTCGCCGGAAAAGCAGGTACTCTTCCAGCAGGCTACAGAGATGCAGCGGCCTGTGAAGCTGGTCGATTGCCAAAAGCAGACAAGTAAGTCAAGTCAGCTTTGATTGTCACTTTCTCCATATGCGCAAGAGCAATTAAATTAGTGCTTTCGGCGTGATTCTTGTGCAATATCATGACGTTTTGTAAGAGTCAGTTGTTAAAATGTAGCACTTGTTTTAAGGTAACAGAGACTCAGACGGCTTCGACGTGATTGTGTCGGCACGGACAAGGATGGAGCCTGTGGACACGTTGACCTTCTGACACAAAAAGGCAGAAGTCAACCAGAGGAACACGGTCGCAGAGGTCCTGGCATTAGGATTGAGGCAGCGGGTACGTTGTGTTGTTTGTGTCAGTGCTTATGAAGTCAACATGTGAATTTATTTTGTAGGTTACATTTTATGGAGGATTCGTTTTTGTCGCTCTTGTTTACATTCTACAGGTGGGGCAAATCAACTTGCATATTTTGCAAGAGACTGCTAGCCGCGTGGTACAGTTGAACGGCATACCAACAGAGCAGAAGGTGTTTGAGGCGTGTGACCCCACCGGCCAAACGTCGTTGACTCGTGACAGAGGTTACAGAGGGATGGTCGAACAGATTCACTGCCTTGTCTACCAGAAGAGAGGGACAACGCACCGTGCTAACCTGCACACCAAGCACGACCGTGGCGACTGTTCCGCTGGTTGGACAGCCTGCTTCAGTGAACACTCCTGTGAGAGTTGAATCAACCATTCAGGGGCAAGTGTCTAGGGTTCAGTTGGCGGTGAAGCCCAGGTGCAAGAGGTGTCATTCAGCACCGGAAAACTTAACCACGAAATGCGCCAATCACCGCTGCGAATGACGCAAAATGCCACAGCGCAGCATCACCTATTGTTCGTGTACAGTGGGGTGCTTGTTGTAGTCCAAAGCAACGGACAACAAGAGGCGCTGACATTAACCAACTCTGCAGTGTTTAACTATGTGCGCGACAACATGTTGGCGGCGGTGGCAGCTCATGATGGAGTCGCTTTGGAGGAGCATGTCATGAACAACGAGAGAGTGGTTGCGACCGTCAATGAAGAGGGTTTGGTGGTAAGATTCGCCCCGTTAGGACGTCCGCCGCAACTCGAGGAGGATGAGGAGTTGGTTCAACTGCTGGAAGAGGTCGAAGATGACCCGTGATGATCCTTGACCTCTTACGCCTTACTCTAACTAGGAATAACTTTGAGTTTCACGGCAAATACTATTTACAAGTGTGCGGCTGTGCTATGGGCAGAAAATATTCCCCTTCTTATGCTGATATTTACTTAGCCAGATGGGAGGAGGAAGCCTTTGCCCAATGTGACAAATTGCCCTTCATCTACAAGAGGTACTTAGATGATTTGTTTGGTGTATGGACGCACAGTGAACAAGAGTTCCACCGTTTCATAGGGATTTTGAACAGTCAACATCCCAAAATTAAACTGAAGCAAAATTTACAAACAGAAAAAGTAGAATTCCTTGACACTGTTGTTTTCCAATGGCCACCAGGGTCTTCTTTAAAGAGACGGATAGGCACGCTCTTCTACACAAGCGTAGCTTTCACCCACGCCACACCTTTAGAGGCCTGATAAAAGCACAATTGATTAGATTTCACCGTATTTGCACCTTCCCTAGCCACACTGAGGAGGCCACACAAACTTTATTTAGAGCCCTTTACCCGAGAGGCTACTCCAAGCGTTTCCTCCGCTCCATTAGGGCCAAAACATACCAAGGCGGAACGGAACGGTCCCGGGACGAACGCGGTCTTTCTGCTTAGTTTTGGCCGGCATGTTTTTCTCTGCCTTTCACACTGACAGCGTCGGCGTGCCCGGCCAGTCCTGTTCAAAATCCCCCCACAGGCATAGCTAGCATGCTACTTTGCCATTCATTTGAATGAGACACCGCCGGTCGCCAACGTGAAAAATACGCTCGAGTTCTATTTTCCAAAAGCAGCACGGCGCGGAGCCAGCTCCCGCGCCGATGACGCTCGACTACCGCCCTGGTGTGTAAGACCCCTTAAGGGGGAGGTGACGCGGACTTTTACGCGAGACCCGAACGCCTATAGGGTGAAACGTCAAACCACGAGCGAACTCGTGATCCCCTTAGTGGTTACGTATTCCACCAGCACCATGCTTTTTAGAAGGCAATTGGCCGAAAGTTTCAACACTGCTGCTGCCGAAGTCCCAGAATTGACAGAGTACAGATTTATTACTGCGTTGAAACGGAACCGCAACCTCCAAGACATTTTGGTACACACCAAGTTGCGCTCCGACCACCAGACCGACGCAGCGCCGACTGGTGAGCACGAGAAATTGTTCCCCACATACAAGCACCTTAAATATGTGCTGAACAGCCACAGTGATAGGGGGAAGCCTGTTGTGCAGACCCTCTCGCTCAAGACTTCTAATATAGCGTACTGTTTAAAGTGCCAACAATGCCGCAAGCTGTATGTAGGCGAAATCAAAGAGGCTTGAGACAAGAGGGCTTACTCACGTCATAACAGCGTAATAGGAAATGATGGCGAGGGGAGTACGGAAATGTTATTCACTGTGGAACAGGTCATAGGACAGCGTGAATGCCTGTCAGCTGTCCTTAATTACCCCCAGCAATTACTGCTGACCAACAGCTGCCGTTACTTGGCCACAAATTATCCATCATGGTGTCGCCCCCACTGACCATGTGCAAGGGAGTACGAAAATGGCATCCATCGCACCCACTGACCAATGACCATGCGCAAGGGAGTTAATTTTCCATCGACTCGTGTCCTCAGGCAACGCCCCCGTACTACACCGTGGCCAATGCATTCCCCGCCAAGAGATTGTTCTTTCTCTTGAGTTTCTTTGGGCGAAACTGGGGAAACGTTGCACCAGAGCGAAACAACATCTGTATCACATCCGCAGAGGTGATTTGGGTATCCAAGACTGCAGCCCCCCCCCCCACCTTTACATTGACTCCAATAGAGCACTCAAGCAATCGATTATAAAATGGCATTAAACTTTTGTTTGAGAAGACATGGAACTCACCGTGTGGTCAGTGGTAGACAGCGATAAATTGACCTGAAAATTGCAGCGAAATATGCCTTCTAACTGTTGTTTAGCATTTGGCGGACCTATTTTTCCCCAGGTAACCAAGTATTGAACATTGCATGTTATGTAGAAAGTACTGAAAAAAAACTGATTTAATGTGACCCGAATTTTGATGAAGAAAAATTTGATTTTATTACAATATTCTAATGATGCGAATTCCCCAATTCATGGGTTTTTTGAGCTGGAAGGCCAACGTATATAAAAAGAAAAAAAAAATGACTGGAATAGTTACAAAACTGGGCCATGAATCTACAATCCAGTTTAACGTTATTGATAGAATTGTATTACAGACAGTTTAACATTATTGATGGAATTATGGAAATAAATCAACTTTTTCATGGTATTCTAATAAAAAGGCCTGGAGCTGTATATGACCCACTTTCAATACATATTAATGTCTCCACCGGTGGAATGCCACCCTTTAAGATGTGAGGACTGCTGCAACACCCGAACGTGAGACTGACAGCGAAATAGAATGAGGACTGCCATTTAACACAAAAGAGCGGTTAATCGGCGGTGTGGATGGGCATCATTTTGAAAGCATCGGTTATGTCAGCCTTGGCCAAATGCGCACCCCTACCTGCGATCGTAATTAGCCTAATGGCGTTGTTCACTGTTGGCCTAACGCTAGCCCAGTAATCAGAGTGGGGGGACGACATGTCAAACATTAACCTCTTATTTTCCCGAGTATTTGCGAGTGGCCAGGCCGAGGGAGTTTATGCAGAACGGGTTGAAAGGAGGGGCAGAGAATGGACCGACAATGTAGCCTTTATTCAATTCCTTGGACAGCAGCTCGGAAACTAAATCGGGTTCAGTCAGAGCGGACCTAAGGTTCCGCGCAACGTGGAAGTGGACAGGGGGAGGAGACGCCCAAGCGGAACCCTTGAGATGGACCAGTTAGGAGGTAGTCAGTGAACACTGGATCTGAGTGGGGAGAGAGAGGGGACAGAGATGGGGGTAGAGGGGTGGGATTTAAACATTTCTTGGAAGAATCCCATCGAAGGCCAAGCCGGCGGGGGCAGACATTCTTTGGGTGGGGGTCCCTGCAAAAGCTACATACATGCGAAAACATGCAATTAGAATGGGATCAGACAGCTTCGTTGAAGTTATTACAAATAGGGTAGCCGTTGAAGTACGACACGGGCCGCCCAGTCTATCCTTAACTGCCCTTACAGGCTGGGCTTTCTTGGAATCCGACGCGGTGGTCGTGGTAGTGGACGCTTTAGCTGCGGTGATGCGGGGGACACTGAAGACGGTTCTGGGGCACATGTCTGCCGAGTGACCGTGTGACAAGCAGATGTTGCAGGTGAGTGTGCGCTGGCCGCTGAAGTGGCAGATGAGTAGTTTCGTGTCCAAAATCGACCAGTCCAGGTGGAGATTAAACAGGCTGACATACAAGGCAGCTTTGGCAGAGAAGGATTTGTGGTATTCGTAGAATAATGTGCATCCATTAATTAAAAAAGGAGAGAGATGGGAGAGCGCTGCCTTGGGTCTCAAACAAATGTGTGCAGGTGCTCTTCAAGGGAAAAGGGCATCAGAATCTTTTGGTCTGCTATATTCTCTGCATCCATGTAACAATTCAGTAACATCTTCATGAAACAGTTCACAACTTCTCCAAGACCAAGACCTGCTTCCATTCAATCATTCAATCAATCAGTCAATCCCATTTCAACCAATCACTGCCTGCTCACCTGAGTACTAAGGGCTGTCATGCCATGATTCAATTACTGCCTGCAGCTGCCACATGCGTGATCACTCTTGTCACATGGTTCATTTGCACCAGTATTTAAACCAGGACTAGGGTGCATCAAATGCCCCCTATGAAAAGATATTGCCTTGGCCCTATAGTAAAAATGTTCTACACCCAATAAAAACACACTGTGTAAAATATTTTGAAATTTGGATGAAGTCTACCGGGGTCACCAGCCCCATGAAAATAGAAAATAATGGTGATAATCAAAATCTTGGATAGAAACAGGGCTGGACTGGCCATCTGGCATAGCGAGCATTTTCAGGTGGGCCCTGCACCCTCGTGGGCCCCATTTTTTAACATTACTGATAATGGGGGCCCACGAGGGTGCGGGGCATACATATTGCCTCAGCTGTGTGATAAGAATGTTCTATGCTCAGTAAAATCACTGTGTAAAATGTGTTGAAATTTAGATTAATTCTACTGGGTCCACCAGGCCCATGAAAATACAAAGCAATAGTCATAGTGATGGGTAACCTGGATTCCAAAGCTGAAGTCCAGTGCCACATATTCCAAATATAGCCAATATAATGAACCAGCTGACCCACTGCTAGTATCAAGCAAGAGATTACGAAGCTGTATGACTTTTGTGTGTTTCACCTGTGGGCCTACAGGATTGTACTAGTCCGGCGAGCCAGACCCGTACAGCAAAAAGCTGTACAAGGGTCTGGGTGAGCTAGGAGAGAGTGTGGGCGGGATAAACGGTTGTCTATCAAAATGCCTTGGCACTCAACGCCACGCAACAGGATGGTGGAACAACCAATCCCCACACACTTCTGTGTAACGTCACAGCTGTCTTTCAGAACGTACACGCGACACGCCCCTTTGTAGGTGAAGCGGCAACTCCGAGCCGTCGTAGCAGTGAATGCGTGTAATCACCACAGCCACAAACAAGTTTCCTAATAAATCGTGTTTTCACTTACACCGTTCAAAAATGCCTCGTTTTCAACCACATGGCCCTCCTTGATCAACCAGCGAAATGTTGAGCAATTTGGGGCTTGTTAAATTGTTATATTTATGATTGTTGTCAACATGGCATTTTCGGTGTTAGCTAGCTAGCTGTATACCCATACACGGCTGGATACCTAGCTCTGTGTAATTGACGACAGGTTGGCTAGCCGCTAGCTCGGTAGACTAGGTGTCATTCCCATCTATTTAGTAAGCTACTTAAAGACTTTCAAAGCTCCAAATTGTCTCGTTTTTAATGACATGGATCTTATTAGAATTTGGGGCAGGCATAATACAAGGCTGGATACTTAGCTTTGTGTTATTGACGACAGGTTGGCTAGCCACTAGCTTGGTAGACTAGGTGTCATTCCCATCTATTTAGTAAGCTACTCAAAGACTTTCAAAGCTCCCAAATGTCTCGTTTTTAATGGCATGTGTCTTATTAGAAATTGGGGCAGCAATTTCATTCTACACCTACAGTAGTGGTCTGATAATAGTGTGTGACTATCTGGTTCTGTAAAATGCTCAAATTAGCTTACCGAGCTTAAAACATCGAATGATCAAATGGTAATGTGTTGTGATCTATTTGTGTCTGATAAGTTCATGGTGTATTTACATCAATCCATGTCAGGCACGAAATGTATTATCATCCAGGCTTTTTAAATTAAGCAAACACTTTTGTGCTGTACGTGGCACGGACGGCCACCATGTTTCTTCTTAGAAAGTTTCCTGTGTTTATTAGGTAGCCCGGCCCCCCTCGCGATTTGATTGGCCCTGTCATCGGATAACTTTCAGCCTCGCAAAACGACCAGGGTCCGCTAGACTGCCCCCGGGAGCAAATTCAATTTGCGGTCGCTAGGGGCGTCTAGATTTCTAGGCTAGGATTGTACAGGTAGCTGTTAATACCTGGTGGAACATCTGTACTAAAGCTGTGAATGCTCCTTAGAATGACTTGTGTTTTTTCAATAAATCCCTGCAGTAGTTCAATAGAGTCCATACAATACAACTGTATGTGATGTTGGAAAGAGTGACTTCCCAAAACCTGTACTTTAAGTGACTTGTAGGTATGTCATGGGTATCACCAGGTCCAGAGTTCATTGCCTAGGGCCTCTCAGGTTCTCATCCGATGGAGTAAAGTGAAATACCACCACAGGCGATGGGATAAAGAAGTAATGGCACTCTTCAATACAGTTGTGTTGACTGAATTGTAGCCTAGTCATTCCAAGGAACCTTCACAGCTTTAGTACAGATGTTCCTCCATGAATTGTAGGACCACAGGTGAAACACACAAATATAACAGTCATACAGCGTTGCAATATCTTGCTTGATACTAGCAGTGGTCCAAGGCAGTAAGGAATTGATATTGTGTTGCAATTGCAAAACAGCAATTTTGCCTAAATATAGCAGTTTGACCATCAGTCTGTCCCGAGACTGAAGTCTGTGTAAGTGGATCGACTGAATACACACCCTGCTTAGATATTCCTCCTGTTTGTGCTCCCAATACAGGTGATTTTACTAATTACCTCATCAACCTGGCTTAAGTGGTAATTAGGATCAGCTGGTTCATTATATTGGCTGGGGCAAATGTGTCACAGGATTTGTCCACCTCTGTTTTACGTAAGACAATGGAACACCTGGATTCAAAAGCTACAATCCAGTGCCACAGATTTCAAATGACCTGGTTTTACCTGTCCAACTGCCCGAACTGGAAAGGTAAAACTAGGTATGTCATTTGGAATATGCGGCACTGGACTTCAGCTTTGGAATCCAGGTTGCCCATCACCATTATTTTGTATTTTCATGGGCCTGGTGGACCCAGTAGAATTCATCTAAATTTCAACATATTTTACACAGAGTGTTTTTACTGTGCATTTTTTCCCACACAGCTGAGGCAATATGTTTTTATTGGGTAGCTTTATGCAGGGAAATATCCATTTCTATTCCAAGATTCTGACTATCACCATTATTTTCTATTTTTATGGGGCTGGTGGCCCCGGTAGACTTCATCCAAATTTCAAAATATTTTACACAGTGTGTTTTTACTGGGTGTAGAACATTTTTACTATAGGGCCAAGGCAATAGCTTTTCATAGGGGGCATTTGATGCACCCTAACCAGGACTCTCGTACTGTTCTTGTATATCTTTGCTTACAAAAGCTCTCTTGCTTTAGAAAGCATTGGCTGGCCGGCTGGCCTGCTGGCTGTTAGGCCTGCTGGTTTGCTGGCTGTCGAGAGAGAGTTGAGTCGCTCGTACGAAGGACTTTGCTAATGACGACAGCAAAGACGCTTTCAAGAAACGGACCCCTGCATAGTTCGGTGCGTAGGCTGCTCCCATGTTTTTTTTGTTTCACCTATGGTTGTCAATGTAATTATTGCTTTTTCGTGTCACTTGGTTTGGTGTTGGCATAAAACTAATTGGTTGTTAGGTATACCATTATCACATTCTCCTTCCCCATTGGACAACCAATCTGTATCTTGGTAACATGACCCTTTGTGATTTCCTTTTAAAACCACACCTGTGTTGTATTCCACCTTTACACGTTGAAAAAGATGCGCGAGTCGAAACGCGTCGGTGCGTGTGGAAAAAATAAAACTTTGAATAGCAGTGTTGCCTCGGGACCCTCCTTGACTTAAATGTGCCTCCATATCGGAGGTGGAGTGTAGTGGAAAGAGCGCACATCCAGCAAAAAAGCATCAGCAGGTGCCAAATCAAAAAACTGTCACATGTAGGAGCGGGAAAGGATCTGCACACTGCTTGCAAAAGACTTAATTTATTAGGAGCAACGTTTCGATCATAGATCTTCTTCAGGCATCTTGAAGATCTATGATCGAAACGTTGCTCCTAATAAATTAAGTCTTTTGCAAGCAGTGTGCAGATCCTTTCCCGCTCCACCATATCGGAGGTGGAAATCGGCCAACATGGCAAGGTAGGTATCCAGCTCGGCGCGACGTTCCGGGTATGCGCCGCACAGGACGTTGTGGAACACCTCGAACGCCACTACGAACTCGCCAAACAAGAGGTTTTTCAGCAGACGAGGGTACGATGTCTTGAGTATCCGCAATTAACCAGTTGCCGTTCGATGGGGGATGCTGGGATCAGAAGGGAGGCGAGAATGATGCCCTTACTATTGACGATGTTGACGCGCACCTTCTGTTAGACGGACGCGGCGGCTTGCGCAATAAAGCTCCTGCCTTGGAAGGGCGAGGGCTGCGCAGATGCCAGAGAGAATGCCGCGGCGGAAGCCGGCGCAGCAACAGGCGATGCCAGGCCGGGGAGGCCCGGTTGGGGGGGGGGGGGGGGGGGGGGGGGTACAGATTAAGGCAGGGGTGGAAGTGGTTTGGCGGGGAGGGGCACGTTGGCCGCCCCGGCCGCAGACGTGGAGGGGTCAAGGAGCGTGCCGCACCTTTCCAAGGACTTGATCCTGGAGTTGAAGCCTTGTATGGCGGTAGAGAGAAATTGGAGAGCCTCAAGGATAGGGCCGTTCGAAGACGCAGGTTGAGCAAGGAGCTGAGCAGGGAGCTGAGCGGCGCGCCGAGTAGCTGAGACGGCCGCTGCGGGTCTACCTCTACCCTTGGACCGGGCGACGTGCTTGGCCTTGGCCTTCCTTTTGCCAGACTGACGGGGGTTGGGGTTGCTCTGTGAAGCCAAGCAGCTGGGTCACCGGGAGCTTCCGGGTTCCCCAGAGTGGAATTGGCGAGTTTGACAAGATCTTCTCTGCTGAGGTCGTCTTCGGCCCGGATCCCCGCTGCGAGGAGGGCTGTTGAAATTTCCTCGGAGGAGAGGGATTGCCAACCAGTTTCCGGACGGAGAAGGCGAGCGCTCTTCCTGAGAGTTGGCCAGGATGGTTTCTCCGGCTGAGAAGAAAGTACGAAATCATCTATGTTCATAGAAGAGGATGAGAGCGATATGCGTCGGCGTCGGCTAACTCTGAGTAGCAAAGACCGGAAACTTATAGTTTATAGTGATCACGTTTGTCCGAGCCAATTTGAACACTATAAGCGGTTAATTACTAAACTACGAATTTGTATGATTTAACTTTTTTTTTTGTCTATGTCGGTCTGCCAAAAATGAGCGCTAGGAAAGACGAGGCTGAAATGCATTGCAAAGCATAGACCACGCACGGGACGTCATCTTTTATGATGTCAAATAAGTTTGTAAACGTTTTCTGGCGAGTTTTTGCATATTGTGATTCAGCTTATATGCATGCAAAAACGCAGCTAGACTGGGCATCTTAAAATTGCTACACCGATTAATAACAGACTGTTGCACAGCCTGCTGTATATTAGTAGCCTACAACGTGAAATTTATTGACAGTTTAAAAAGCCACGCAAAGAACTGTGTGGAATTGGGGAAAGTCGCGCTGGGCTTGCTGGCGTAGGAGAGATGAGAAGGACGAGGGGGGGTAGGAGGGACTGGGGGGAGACGCAGCTGCCTGTAAAGCTGGAGCAGTTTAAACACAAGGTAGCTTGAGGAATGCCAAGCTTTGCCAAAACATCTCGTTGGCTTGTTTTTTTTTGGTAATTTTTCATACGTCTCGAGGAGCCTACGTTTTTCATTCCGAGAAAATGAGAGCCATGATTCACGTGCTTGCTGCCCGGTGTTAAAGGGGTATGCCACTATTTTGGGACTTAATACAGTTAAAATCGTTGGCCAGGGTTTATATAGGTGGTAAAGTGTCTTATTTTTCATGTAAGCCGTTGTCTTGTTTTAAGACAAGTTAAAAGAGGGAGCATGTCGCTAAGCTAGTGAAAGTCAATGTATCCGTGTAGCATGTAGCAACATACTCCCTCTTTTAACTTGTCTTAAAGCAAGACAACGCTTCACATGAAAAATAAGACACTTTACCACCTTTATAAACCCCAGCCAACGATTTGTAAAAAAAATTGCAAAACTGTATTAAGCCCCAAAATAGTGGCATACCCCTTTAACTCGTTGGGCTACGTTGGCCTCCTCACCAGAGAGGTTCTATGTAAACGCTGCGTCCCCACTCACTAGTCGAGCCATGCCTGCAGTTCACTGGGGTGCTATCAGGCGAGCGCAGCCCAGCAGCAGACGTTGAGAAAGGAATCGCGGAAGTAAAAAATTAAATTGCTACACATAGTTTTTCATTAATTTTTGCACGCTTACATTCATAAAATTACCAAAATGTTATAAGCGGATTTCTTGATCACTGTAAACGAATTATTTAAACAGCATTTGTATAGAAATGATTCTGTCCCAAGCTTTTTGATCTATGTAAGCGGTTGATTACTATATCCGTGACCACTATAAGCGGATTCCACTGTAATGACATCCATGCTATTTTAAGTTGTCTAAGAAACATTGCATATGATATAATTTTGAAAATCATCATGGGTCCGAGTGGGATTCGAACTCACAACCTCCATATCTCTAATCCAGCACCTTTGCCATTGATACTAAATGACTACATGCTATTTTAAGTTGGCTGAGGAACACTGCATATTATATAATTTTGAAAATCAACATGTGTCCGAGTGGGTTTCAAACTCACAACCTCCATATCGCTAATCCAGCACCTTTACCGTTGAGCCAAGGAGCTGGCTATCATAAACACTCAAGCAAGACAATATCACATTTTATACAATAGTTAGATCCGGTCAATTTATTTTGCGATATCTGATTGGATGAGACGCGTTCTACTGGCATTCTACGTGTCGACAAGGAGGATGATGTCTAGGTGGACATCATCCCCGGAGACTCATCACACCCAATAATCACTCAGCCGTGGATAGAATATAACAAGGGCCATGTATTTTGAACTAGAGATCATTCTATTCCATAGCTACCGCGAAGAAAGTGAATGTAACCAGGGCCGCATATTTTGAACTCACCATCATTCTATTCCATTGTTCTATGCTGGACTAAGTTGACAGACAGAGACGCGTTGGTAGCTGGATTCTGGCAAAGAGGAAAGAAGTTATCTGATTCTAGTGCAGTTGTCTGGACAGTTGGCACACCTCTGCGGCCGCTATTTCGTAGTCTTTTGAAGGCAATCTAACATATGTAGCCTACTTTAAATATCTATTTATACACGGAAGATAGTTTCAAACGGGAGATATGGGACAACAGACACTTTTTTGACACAGAGACAGACAGGCTGTGTCCTGCGGTGTATGAGAACCGCTATAATCGGATCTCATTTGCGCTGCGGGAGAGGGAATGACGAGGAAGAGATGCCCTTAAAAATATAGCCTAGGCTATCAGCAAAGCTTGCCGTCCACCACGTGCAAATCAATCAATAGTAGGCTACAAAGTGGGCATCTGGAAGCAAGATACCGTGTGCCATGCAATTTAAAATGATGGCCGCTTGGAACTAGAATGGGTTGCCTTTAGGTTATTGGGTTCGCACCCACATTAGACGTTTGCCTGAGAAAGTGATTCAGCAGCAAAGTTGTAGCCTGCAGTAGCCTAAAGGCTAAAGCCGGGCATACACTGTGCGATATTTTCACTCGTGAGTCTTAAGCTTCTGCTCACACTGCACGATGGAATTTCACAACTCACGACTCAAGTCCTCACACTACAGGAGCTGACAGTCGGATGCGAGCGAAATGCTTCCACCGTACGACACGACAGGCATGTTTCCCCAGTCTGCAGAGGAGGGAACATGCGCACCTGAGGTGGAGATGAGGTCGCGCTCAACAGCGAATCCCACGGCCCTATTAATTTGTGCATGTGAAGTGTCAAATCGGGTCGTAACTGTGCGATTTACGCACGAGCCACGACCAGAATTTCAAACCTTTTTGATTTTCTTGCGACCCTGCGATTGCACGATCGTGAGGCGAAATCGCTTGTCGTTACCCCATGTACACTGCACGATGCGAGACTCACGATTGACCTGCGATTGAGCAAGAAATCGACCCGACTTTCAAAAAGTCGTGCGAGTGCCAAATCGGGGCAAAAGTCGCACAGTGTAAGCCCGGCTTTAAGCAGACATCGGGGTATCATAGGCCTACAAGGGATTGATTTGTGTGGTTGCACGTGCATGTGAGAACAGCGCTCGGATCTCATGCGGCACTGGAGAGGGAAAGACGAGGTGTGTCTTTACGCAGCTATCAGCAAGTTTTGTGGTCCACAAAAATGTGAAAGTCAATGTCGGCCAAAAGGCTTATAAAACTAGGCATCTAACTAAAATGTTGAAGTTGCACAGTGTTTTCATTTATCATGCATCATTTTAGAAAGCGAAGCCCAGTCGCAGTCCACACAGAAATGCACTTCACAGAGTTTCATGGAACTTTGCGCGCTGGCGCTGTCAGCTCGTCATTGCATAGCAACCATACAATCAATTCGGAACTACTTTGCTTAGCGGAGCAGGTAAACAAAGTATGATGAAGGTAACTAATAAACATGAATTCGAACATTTATTCTGGTATTTTGTTGGCAATTGAACTATTGTATAAAAGCAATATGACCCTCGTGGTCGGGAGGATGTCAGTGCACATCATCCCTCCCACTCGGGTCATATTGCTTAAGCATTGAAGAGTTGAACAATAGACTTCTAGAACGGTAGTACAGCTGCTCGTTAAGAATAGAATGTTGAGAGAAAGTGAGAGTTGAGATGGAACCCTGTTTTGTCAGCACCTTTTCTGATTGACTGTATGGCCGTTAGTATTGTGCTCTAACCGCACAAATAGACCTACCGCGACAAGAGCGAGGCGAGCGACGGAAGTAATTGACTTTGTATTGAGTGGCGCGACAAAAGCGATTCTGGAGACTAGAGCGATTTGCGCGACGAGCCGAGACAGTTTGAAGTTGAAATCCTTTCAACTTTCTATGATGCGGTTCGGCGACAAGCCGCGACAGCCAATGACTGTATAGAGGTCAGTGACCACAGCCAATGGGAATGTTTGAATGCTTTGCCTTCGGCTTGTAACGGACATACTGTAGTTGCTTCAATCGCGTCGCGCCTGGTCTATTTGTGCGGTAAGGCAGAGGGCAGAATCAAAAACAGTTTCTAGTTGTTAGATCGCTGTTGTTAAAAAACTAAAAAGAATTGGCAAATGTCCTTTGCACAGATTGGAGTCATACGTGTGATCTTTCTAACAGTACTTGAATGAAGTTTACAGGTTAAACGGACAAATGGACCTCTTGTTGCAGATGACCTGACCTCTTCAGAAAGGTACTTCAAGAATCAATAGGACACAGCCATTGGGGGTTTTTACACACCTGCCATTTAAAAAGTAATGGGAGTTGGGACATGATATTTTCACAGTTTGGAGTCATCTCATAGAGCTCGCTAACAACGTGTCAACTAAACTTCTAGGTGAAAGTGTTGATGTTTTATGAACGAAAAAGCCTCCTACTGTAGAGTGGCGGAACCGTCGTTCATGAGCATTCTACCATTGTTTTCAATGGGGACCCAAACTTGCACAAAATCGACGAAAACGACGGGTATGGACACACAAAGCATTTTTTTTTAAAAATCTCCCAGCCGAGCCGCCCGTTTTAGTGTTTGAACGGTGTCTCTATCTCGAAAGGCCTAGGAGGAGAAGCGGTTTCTATTTTTACTGACCTGCACAAGAGAAGCAAGCAAGCAATAAACTGTACTTAGAGATTACTATAAGCGGGACTTGCTCTGCAAGTCCTGTAATTTGGGGATGAGACATGGTGGAAAAGGTGTTATTTCACAGGCTGTCAAGAGAATGCTCTAAGCTTGAACTACACACACACATACACACACACACACACACACACACACACATACACACACACTCGGACTTTCCCTAATGGCGGACCAGTAGTAAGCAGGAAGTGGCCACAGAGGGCTCTCATCGTCCGGGGACGCCACAGAGACACAGACCTGCCACCAGGACACAGAGAACGCCACAGAGACAAAGACATGCCACACAGCAGGCTGTACCCAAACACACCAGACCACACCATATACTGACACGAATATCCTGAGACATATACTGCCCTATAAAGGCTAAGTGTAGTAACTACGTCAAGAATGAAATGGAGAAAAATGCCTTCAGAGCCTTGGTATTATTGGGTTGGATACTGTAGTTATCACAAATTTGACATGACAATACCATTCAGACGGGACATATTTGGACCATAAGGCTTTGTTGCAAGATGAAGGAGGGGAAATAAAGACCATTTCAGTCTAGTAACCAAATATATCGTTACTGTACCTTGCCTTAGTATCGTGTATTTTTACCTCCGCCAGGTTATGGAGGTTATGTTTTCGATCGCGTGTTAGTTTGTTTGTGTGTGTGTGTGTGTGTGTGTGTGTGTGTGTGTGTGTGTGTGTGTGTGTGTGTGTGTGTGTGTGTGTGTGTGTGTGTGTGTGTGTTATTATTATAGTACCCAGTGGAGCAGAACCCTTTTAGCTCACAGCTGACACGACTGTGTGTGAGGTCTCACTGTGTTGCACGATCTGAACTGAAACAAATCTGTGGGGGGGGGGGGGTACTGTAACAATCTAATAGACACAATCCATTAGCGCCACATGTGCTACTTATGTAAAAGCTGATCTTTAACCTTTGTGTGTGCGTGTGTGTGAGAGAGAGACAGAGAGTGTGTGTGTGTGTGAGAGAGAGACACAGAGAGAGAGAGACAGACAGACAGACAGACACACAGAGAGAGACTTGCTATAGACGTGGGATACACTGTGGTATCTAGGGAAACTAATGTCTTTTTCTGGCTGGTCTTGACATTTAGACTTGATGGGTTAACTTACAGGAAATTGATTTTTCAGCAAGAATGCTACGCCTAACGTTGGCCAAAGTAAGCACACACATAGAATTCTGAAATTAACATATCCCTAGTTGTAATCCAAAAACACTCACTCCCGTTTTCCTGGGTGTGCAACAAAAATACAACATTGAAACAGCACACTGCACACATCGAATTGTGGAAACACAATTTCAAGCAAAACACATTTCTAGCTTCTTAAGTCTACGGTACCTACACGTCCTGTTTTTTTCAGGATATTTTTGTGCTGATTTTATACACTCTCCTGTACGTAAGACACGACCCCTGTTGTAAATTTTCTGTAATGAGGGTGGCAATGACCAAGTGGTAATGTATTTCTAAAGGCCCTGTTCACTGTGATAGTGGTGTAATACTATAGTGTAGATACAGCCAACCTGCCTGTAAAACAAAGTGTTTCAGAGGAAGCACTGTCACCTCTGCTGTTACAGTAATTAATGAAGATGAGGAAAAAGTCTGCTTTAAACTAGGATTTCTTTGCTTTATTTATTATTTTTTACGTAACGTTTCGGGTGATCACCCTTAGAAGGGTTCCGTGAACGTTATATAAAAATAGTTTTGTCTGGCCATTTTGTTGTCCTGCTCCCAGGTGAAACGCTTTTTGGATGTACAAGCTTCAAAACATTAATTAGAGTATTTAATAACATAGCCTCTAAACACAAAAGGTGATGGCACATACATACATAATTGGACCGGACAATTACCCTACTCTGTTTGTTTGTTTGTTAGTGTTTCTGCACTATGGAGTTAACCAGAACTGTCATTTCACTGCAAGCTAACCCACAAGGTTACGGTTGTATGTGACAAATAAATTACTCTAATCTCTAATAATTCTATATTGTTTTATACATTTACCTCATTTTTTACATATTTATCAATCAATTCTCATTGCACATGCTAGCAATCTGCCAAAAAAATAAACATCAAGTAGCTTTGCTGACGATAGAAAAATAATGACACAAACATAACAAGTGTTTACATTTCATAATGGGAAAATATGACACCAGAAAAATTGCAATGCATTACACCTCGCTAGATGGGCTATTTTTACGATTCCGGTTTGGCGTAAGGTCATGAGTCAGAAGAGGCAGGTGTGGGGCGAGGAGTGGAAAAGAAGCTGCTTAACCATTCAGAGCATGATCACTTGGCTAAATAAAAGTGGCAGACAAATGAAACTGAAATATTCATCTTAACACCACTGCCTCATTTGGCGCTCCATCCAGATAAAAGTGAATAAATGGCACAGCGCTCCCAGGAGAAATGGTTGAGTGTGTGTGTCTGATGTAACACACAGCAGGCAGCAGACACACACATCTACTGTATTCACACAACTAGCACAACCAGTGGTAAGTCTAGTCTGGCTGCTGTAGACGGGTGAGACCATACAGTAGATTGATGAGCTGTACACCAAAGGTCTTTTATTTTAACAACCACCACCTGCTAGGAATTTGTTAGCTTGGATTGGGTTGAAGGATGACTAGGTATTCTGTACCCATGTGCAATCCTAAAGCACTGGATAAAGTAAGACATAGAAAAAAAAAATTAAGTTGAATTGATATTCATAGCAGTGGTTCCCCAACTTTTTCAACTGGGACCTAATAAAACGGTTGTTCGCATGTGTGCATTTGCTTACGTGTGCATGTGTGTTCTTGTATGTGCTTAATGCATTCATGTATGTGTGCGTGCCTGCATTCATGAGACTGCATGTACTGTTTACATTATGTGAGTTGCTGTGTGTGTGTATGTGTCTGCATGCCTGTGTGTGTCTTCTGCGTATGCTACTGTCCAACCAACAGTGTGTGTGTGTGTGTGTGTGTGTGTGTGTGTGTGTGTGTGTGTGTGTGTGTGTGTGTGTGTGTGTGTGTGTGTGTGTGTGTGTGTGTGTGTGTGTGTGTGTGTGTGTGTGTGTCCTGGCATCAGTGGTGTCTGCAGCTAAAGAGGTGGGCAGTAAAAGGCTGCAGGTGAGAGGAGAGAACAGCAGCAACAGATGGACTCACAGGTGGGTCACCCTCAGACACACCAGATAATCAGTGGAGGCGTGTGTGTGCGTGTGTGTGTGTGTGTGTGTGTGAGAGAGAGAGAGAGAGAGAGAGAGAGAGAGAGAGAGAGAGAGAGAGAGAGAGAGAGAGAGAGAGAGAGAGAGAGAGAGAGAGAGTATATATTACATGTGTGCTTATGTGTTCATGCGTGGGTGTCTGTGGTTTAGTGCAAACATGTGTTGTGGAGGTATCTCTGTATGGGTGTACTCAATTGTGTGTGTGTGTGTGTGTGTGTGTCATGAACTGGCGAGTGTACTGTCGGGTCAGCATCAAAACCTGCAGTATTAATCCAACGCTTAGAGAGTCACTGTGTTGATATTGCTCCCTATGTGTTGAAATAAAACTGCTTAAATTCACTGTGGCCTTGCACTAGTTAACCCATTTGAGGGCTCGATGCTACAGTATGTGTACAGTATGTGTGTGTTTGTCTTGGCAGCTGTCCTTTGTCCCGAAACGACTGAGATTGAGCTGGAACTATGGGTATTTCTCAAAGCCTAGTGTGCTTGCCTTGGTAGTTCCACAGTCTTGAAGTCATACACTCGCAAGACGAGGCTCAAAGCCTCACAAGCATCTCTAACGATTATGAATGGAGCGTGCTTGGAAGCATGGAAGTGAACGTCACAGCAGTACCGTTTTGGCAAACTCTTGTTATCAACTGATTTTAAACTGAAAACATGATCGATTGGCTGTATATCTGTCTGTCATGGGGGGTGTTTGAAAAGCAGAACAAAACTACTAGGATATTGATATCAATTCATAACAGTTCCCAAATGTTCCGTATAGCCAAAAGCTGTTAAATGCAACCCAAACGCAATGGGCACAAATACTGACCAAATTGAGACTGGAGACGTGAAGGATTCTGGATAATTTGTCATGGCAAGGATGCATCAAGTGTAAAACGTGGAAAATGCTACGAATCAAGATTGTAACACTTGGTAGATTTTGAAGCATGCTTCTCTTTGGAACAGTATTGGCCAGTCGCGATGACGTCTAATATTAGATGATTTACCTTTTAACTTAACCTGGTTTACTCCTGAACCAGCTTCTCAGTGACCGAAGGAGAGGATACAAAATGCATGTATTTTTGGCTTGGTAGCTGTCCATGGTGCTGAACAGATTATGACTGTAGGGGACATGTATGTGACTACTTCCCCATGGAAATCCTCTGTGCTTTGTGATCATTTTTGGTATCATTTGATTTGTGATCATTTGAATACATAGACCAGAATGCTCTCGGGGATTACTCCTCAGCTATTATGCTGCTCCTTCAAATGATCTTAAAGGGATTATCTCTATTGTCAAAGATGACAGCTACACTTAGCACTGAGGGACTGTGTGAATCAGAGGGGGAATTAGAAGAAATGGATAATATTCTTATCAGACACTGAGTCCATTGTGGGGACCCTTTTAAGTGAATTGGCGGGGAAATACTGCTCTCAGCAGGGGGGGGGGATGAAGGTGAATAGAATAGAAAAGATACAGGAGACATGACAAACAGTTAGAGAAATGATTGAAAAGATGGATAAGTATACAGGGAGGAATATAATAAGATAAGCAGAAAGTTAAACAGGTGGACTGAGAGACACCATTTGAAAGAAGGATGGATTGAAGGTAATACATTGACTGACAGATAGACAGACAGAAAAGTATTCTATGTCCTATAGGTGGTGATAGTGGTGACAGTTATTGGATGTCCAATAACACATCACACAACACCCAATTCAGTATGTGCCCATTGCAGAACGAATACACAGTATACTGATCATGTGTGTGTGCACTGTATGTGAGGTGGCTTTGGTATCAACTGTGAACGTGTGTGTGTGCATGCGTGCGTGCGTGCGTGTGTGTGTGTGTGTGTGTGCATGCGTGCGTGCGTGCGTGTGTGTGTGTGTGTGTGTCATGTCCTCACCTAGATGACGAGGGCCGGTGTTCTGCATTATGCTGTCATGTGGTGATGAATGGAGGTCCAGACAGGCAGCGCCAAGAGGATCACCCAGAGCACCATCACTTTCCCTTGTGTCCGTGCGTGCGTGCGTGCGTGCGTGCGTGCGTGCGTGCGTGCTTGTGTGGTTCTGCATACTCAGTGCTAATGTTGATATCTGGGCCCATAAGCTTTTGCATCACCCGACACACATGCATCCGCTCACGTACATGCACACACGCGCATACACACACACACACACACACGCATACACACACACACACCTAATGAATGTCTGGAAGGAGCGGTGCCTGTATGATGTACACACACACAGACGCAGGCACGCACTAAGGGTCGACCGATATATCGGCCGGCCGATATATCGGGCCGATATTAGCGTTGTTCAGGTGTATCGGCATCGGCCGATACACATGGCCGATACGGCCGATACGCATCCAGCGTCATTTACAGACAGGCGTTCAAGGGCAGCTCTGTGAAGACCCGCTATGCACGCTGCTGCAGCGCCACCCCTCCCCCCACTGACAGAGTGGAGTGAACAGCCCTGCAAGCTGCCAAGGTAAGTTTTCAAACTTTCAGTGCCTCTATTGCTTTTTAAATGTAGCCTAGTTTCAAAACACCCTGTTTTACTTTGGAAACGGTAATGCCATGGCATGTGCATACAGTAGCATGCGTGTGCCTGAAAGTCATTAAGTGGGTCGAAAAAAACGGGAATGCTGTTTAAGTGCGTCGCATTTAAACTGCCAATCTAAACTAGCAAGCTGTAACACTAAGAGTATGCTATGATGCAATCACCCGCAGTTTAAAGTTGAAGTCGGTGTTGTTATCAGTCACTGTCAATTCGGCGTTTGAAGGAGTTAAACCGGCGAACACCGGTGAAGCAGCCCAGTGTGTGTGTGACTGTGTGTGGGTGTGCACGCACGCGAGGGAGAGACAGATGGAGCGAGAAAAAGTGATCAGTGAGGAGCGACACAGTCATTGCTGTAGGCAGATGTCAGATTTGGAAGATATACTGCAAAACAGTCCAGGAACTATAATGAAACTTTAAGGGGGTTCGAGAAGGCTTGCTAAGCCATAATACTAGGAGATATTATGTTTTGACACATGGGGTAGCGCCGTGTCCTCTCAGACACCGCAGGAGCAATAATGGCATGCGAGTGATTATCACTGAATAAACTTCTAAATCCCTCCTAAACGTAACTCGCCACTCATATTATGTGCAATATAAGGGTACACTTCTCTCACAAAGTGATAGCAACCAAATGTTTCAAGAGTCTCGGTCGCTGTTGCTGGAGTGTTGCAGCGAACACCGGTGAAGCATCCCAGTGGGCGTGTGTGTGTGTGTGTGTGTGCACGTGTGCACGTTAGGGAGAGACTGAAGGAGCGAGAAAAAGAGATCAGCGCAGAGCGGAACAGTTGCTGTAATCAGATAACTGCTCAACGAACCCAATAGTCCAGGACCTAATGAAACGTTTTGGGGTTTCGAGAAGAGGCTTGCTTTAGCTTACGTACGGGAATATTTTTTTTAACACATGGGGTAGCGCCTGTCAGTGCGTGTCGACACCGCGGGAGCAATAATGGCATGCGAGTGATTATCACTGAATAAACGTCTAAATCTCGCCACTCACATTGTGTGCAACATGAGGGTACACTTCTCCCACAAAGTGATAGCAACCAAATGTTTCAAGAATGTCGGTCGCTGTTGCTTGCACTCATTGCGTCTCCCCTCGTCCCCCTGCTTGGGATATTCAGCGTAAATAAACAGATAGTACCCACTGATGTGCAGGCGCAGGCTGGGACTGTGTTTCCATTCGAGTTTCTGGTCGGCTCCGGGTGTGACATAGGTTAATTACGTTCGATTTTGATCTCGTTAGAGTTAGAGGTGGCGTGGGGCTTGATATTAACTAAAGCCGGGCATACACTGTGCGATATTTTCACTCGTGGGTCTTAAGCTTTAAGCACATTGCACGATGGAATTTCACTGTTTGAAAGTTCACAACTCACAACTCAAGTCCTCACACTACACGAGCCGACAGTCGGATGCGAGCGAAATGCTTCCACCGTACGACGCGACAGGCATGTTTCCCCGGTCTGCAGAGGAGGGAACATGCGCACCTGAGGTGGAGATGAGGTCGCGCTCAACAGCGAATCGCACGGCCCTATTGATTTGTGCATGTGAAGTGTCAAATCGGGTCGTAGCACTGCTTTAACTGTGCGATTTACTCACGAGCCACGACCAGAATTTCAAACCGTTTTGATTTTCTTGCGACCCTGCGATTGCACAATCGTGAGGCAAAATCGCTTGTCGTTACCCCATGTACACTGCACGATGCGAGACTCACGATTGACCTGCGATTGAGTAAGAAATCGGCCCGACTCCCAAAAAGTCGTGCGACTGCCAAATCGGTGTAAAATCGTGGCAAAAGTCGCACAGTGTAAGCCCAGCTTTAGATGTCGAAATGGATGAAGCTTGATGCGTCAAACAGAAAGGGAGATTGTTGTGATTTGTCCCGCCCCTCTCCCCTCTTCCTGAAACAAAGCAGGGTGAAAGCAGCGAGGTCTTGTTTCTCCACAACTAAAACAAATTATGGTGTGCCCATTTTTTATTTTTTAGAAAAGTGACAAATCTAAAATTCATTCACTCACTTTGCAATGCGGATGATGATCAAGTCAGGCTATTTACTGTCACTGCCTGCTTCAAAGGCAATGGTATATCAAGTATAATATAGGCCTACATTTGTAAAATAGGCCTAAACAATCTTTGTGTCATCCCCAACATTTCTCAAATGTGCAGTCAAGCTCTGTTGCCACTGTCAAGCCACAGTCCTTTGAATGTGTCAAGCCAAATAATAAAAATAAATAAATAAAAATGAATAAAAGCGCCAAAGTATGTGAGCTATTCCTTTTTAAGTGGATGTAATACTGTATAAGCATTAAGCAGACACTTTAAAAAAAAATGCTCAATGGGCTTCAGACATGATTGTCATTTTCATGTTATTCATGTTATGGCGTGATGACAGGATTTTTTTATTTAAATGATACTGATTGGTGCATATTTTTCTCTTTTTCTCTCTGCATACAGATGGCTGGTCGAAAAACCCCATTGTGGCAGCACTTCACCGAGGACACTTCAGGGAAGGCTCGGTGTAATATCTGCGATTTTCCAGTGGGTATGGGGAGTGAAACAGCAAAAAGTAAGAACACAACCAATATGTGGACCCACTTAAAACGGCATCACCCGGAGACCCACGCTACTGCTCTTAAAGAAAGGGATGGAAACTCTACGGCTTCCAGACAGCCTACTGTTGGAGAAATGTTTGATGCACAACGGAAATGGCCAAATTCGGATAACAGATCCAAAAAGATTGATGTAGCAATCATGGAGATGATCGCCACTGACAACCAGCCCTTTACAGTTGCTGCAGATGTCGGCTTTAAAAGGTTGATGGCAATGCTGGAGCCCAGATATTCTCTAAAATCAGAAAAGTATTATCGCACTGTGGTTTTTCAAGATGTCCACTCCAAGGTTGAAAAGAAAATCAAAGAGTTACTCACCCTGGAAAACGCAGGCCCTCATCTGTCATTTACCACTGATTGTTGGTCAGGAGAGACAGAATCTTTGATGAGTCTGACCTGCCATTTCATCGACAAAGAATGGAAAAGGCAACAAATTGTCCTTAATGTCAAAGCAATGCATGGTTCGCACACAGGGGAATACATAAGCGATGTGTTCCTCGGCCTACTAAAGTACTGGGACATTGATGTGGAGAGAGTCGTGTTGGTCCTCCGTGACAGTGGAGCAAACATGATTAAAGCAATGAGGCTCGCTGAAGTTCCTGATTTGAGCTGCAGTGCTCATACTCTTCAACTGGTTGTTAATGATGGAATTAACAGCCAGCGAGCTGTGGCAGACATTGCTGCTAAATTGAAATCATCAGCAACCCACTTCAACCATTCAGTGCTGGCCAAACAGCGTTTGAGGGAGATCCAAAAAGAGCTTGACCTTCCTCAGCACAGAATCATCCAGTCTGTTCCCACACGCTGGAACTCCACCCTGCATATGCTGGAGAGCATGCTGGAGCAGAGGCGGGCACTCACTGTGTATGCAGGGGAACATGGGAAGATATCGGTCTTGACAGCAGATCAGTGGACTCTTGTGGATAATTTGATTGCCACATTGAGCCCACTGGAACAAGTTACACTTGAAATGAGTAGGTCCGACTCTACTATTTCATGTGTCATTCCATGCATCACGGTGCTTAAGATGTTGCTGGAAGCCGAAGGTCCCAAGACGAGGGGAATCGGAACACTCCGCGACACTATGCTGAAAAGCTTGAAGGGCCGATTCGACAAGGCAGAAACAACAAGATGCTTGGTCCTTGCCACAATACTGGACCCTCGCTACAAGGGTCATGCCTTGGCAACTGCCACAGTCACAAGTGCCAAGGACTGGATTAAAGAAGAACATCACAATCTAATTGAGGCTGAAAAGCAACACAGGGCTGCGTCAGAAGGCCAAGCCGAAGACCCAAAAAAGAGGAGAGTGGAGGAAGAAGAGGAAGTGGAGGAAGTCGCTGGTCCATCTGACATGTTGGAGAAAATGTATGCCAGCCTTCTTGCACAAGGAGGACCAACCCCGGGTGAAGCTGATGAGGAAGATGACCTGTTGTTCTCACATCAGCTGGACCTGTACTTGAGAGAGCCATTAATTGACAGGCAGAGAGGCCAGCCACTTGAATGGTGGAAACAAAATTCGGTGCGACTGCCCCACCTGGCTAAACCTGCCAGAAAGTTTCTCAGCTCTCCCCCCTCCTCTGTGCCCAGCGAGAGGGTCTTCAGCGAGGTCAGCCACATATATGATAAGAATAGGTCCAGACTGACAGGGGAACATGCTGAGCGGCTCTGCTTCCTCCATTACAATCTACAGCTCCTTAACTGGGATTATTGAAAATGTACAGTGAGTGATGTGTGGGGTAACTAAAGACTTTTAAGAGTCTTTCATGCAGATTATGCACAATTTTGTTTATTTATTTTTTTTTTTATTTTTTTTACACAACTAAAGACTATTAAGAGTCTGTCATGCACATTTTACTCTTATTTTACATTTTTTTGTTACTTGTTCTTAACGTCAGTTCAGTCACTTGAAATATTTATTATTTTATGTTATTCAGGTTTTATAAAAGCACCAAGACACTTTGTTTTTGTATTACTTGGTTGTTCATTGTTTTTTACTTAAAGTTCTACCTCAATTTGATAATGTTAAATAAATGTTTATTTATTTTTAACTTGAGACCTGGAATATTTGTCATTTTTTAAACCTTTTTTTTTAACCCATATCGGTATCGGAAATCGGGTATCGGAAATCGGGTATCGGCCATGGGCCATGGGGAAAAAATCGGTATCGCATCGGCCATCAAAAAACCCGTATCGGTCGACCCCTAATACGCACACACACACACACACACACACACACACACACACACACACACACACACACACACACACACACACACACACACACACACAGACTTAATGGATGTCTGGAAAGACCCGTGCCTGCATGGTGTCTGATGAGCCTCGCCCGAGGAGACAGCGCATCACTGTAGGAAATGTTAATTACTTTGAAATATTTTAAATTAGTCTTTACCAAATAATTAACCTACTGCGTGCACACACACATACACACACACACACACACACACACACACGTATGCGCGTGCACGCACACACACACACACACACACACACACACACACACACACACACACACACACACACACACACACACACAGTTTGTTGAGTAATCATACTGAGCAGCAGTAATAGTCAGCTAATAGGCGTCCTAGGGAGCCTGGTGGAGCTTGATAGAGCTGAGGGAGAGTAGAGGCTCATGGCTAATGGGGATGATTGACAAGCACTTTGCCTCCTCATATTCATTCACAGCATTCATTACATTCACACATT
The DNA here is from genome assembly GCF_034702125.1 of Engraulis encrasicolus. Classification (NCBI taxonomy): domain Eukaryota; kingdom Metazoa; phylum Chordata; class Actinopteri; order Clupeiformes; family Engraulidae; genus Engraulis; species Engraulis encrasicolus. The sequence goes on along the minus strand of NC_085859.1, from coordinate 55,392,977 downwards.
TATTTTGTAGCTGAGGGATGGTTGGTGTTTTATACGTTTGTCTTCTCCTTAGGAGGAAAAAAATGCTTTCCTGGCCATATATAGAACTGATGAAATGCAAGAATTTTTCAAAATGAGATACGGCTTGATTCTACAGACGGAAAAAGAGAAAACAAATAAGAGGGGAATATTTGATGCCGATAATAATTGGGTTTTGCTTTCCACCAAAGCAAAACATCTCTCATGATAATGACCTGTTACGATGCGACAAATGACTTGCGATTCAATTTAGTGGAGCTGCACCACACACAGCAAATGCGCTTCATATTGACTCTATGGTGACAGCTGATACAGGGAGACTGTGGAGAGGGAGTCTAACAGAGATTCTAAAGGGGACTAAAGTCCTTTAAGGCTTTGTTTCTGGCTATAGGGTTTTTTTTTCTCAGACCTCATTGAGCTTTCCCCCCTACAAACTATGAATCAAGCGAAAGGAAGTTTTTCCTCACCCCTGATGCCACCAGGGGCCACATCTGAGCGCCCAAATTCAGTGTGACTATCTATGACTTACGCTAGACCCAGCCACTATGGACCTTACGTCTCTAAGAATCCTGGTCCTAACCTACATTGACCTTATGACTCTACAATCTCTATCTATCTATTCTTCCTCTGCCTTCCTGCTATTTCTGCCTCTCCTCTCTACCTCTCCTTTTAAATCCATCTCTAACAATGATGTTTTTTCCCATTTGTTAAGCACTTTGAGCTACATTCATTGTATGATACAGTGCTATACAAATACAATTATTATTATTGCAATTATTATTATTGTTTTTTACTAGGCCGCCTACACAATACAATGTTCTCATTCAAAATGTCCTCAGATGGTTTGAAATGTTTTCTGACCATTTGGACCATTTTTGTGTGCATTATCAGCATACATGCTGACGTTTCCTCAAGACAGGAAGCCAATAGGGAGGGGGGGGGTTAAAAGGGGTCAGTTATCCTGGGACCAGGGAGGTCTTAATTACATTGTGTGTACTGAGTGGGGGGCAAAGTAATTTTACCTATAAATCTTCTCAGGTGTGTGTTTCACCCGCTCTACTGCATCTCTCTCTCTCTCTCTCTCTCTCTCTCTCTCTCTCTCTCTCTCTCTCTCTCTCGGGATGGGACTGAGCTGCCTCTGGGTGGGGGAAATCTGTAGTGCAGAAAGACATACCAGGAGAGGAGAGGAGAGGAGAGGAGAGGAGAAAGGAAACAGAGTAGTGAGAAAGAGAGGAGAGGAGAGGAGAAGAGAGAGGGTAGGAGAAAAGAAAAGAGGAGGAGAAGAAGAAAGAAAGGAGAGGGGAGGGAAAGAGAGGATAATAAAAGAAGACAGGCCAAGATGGAAGGGGGTGTAGAGGAGAAAAACACACACACACACACACACACACACACACACACACACACACACACACACACACACACACACACATCACACACACACATCACACACACACACGCACAGTTGCACACGCACACACACACACATACACGTCATACTGAAACTAGCACTGCTCCCCACACACAGCCAGTACACGACCCAAAATAAAGAAATAAATGAATAAATAAATACAATTAAAAATGTGTGTGTGCGTGTCCGTGCGTGTGCGTGTGCGTGTGTGTGTGTGTGTGTGTGTGTGTGCTTGTGTGTGTATCCACACATGACGTAGGTTTGGTGGGAGAGTGGGTGGAATGGTGAGTGTGTGGTGTGTGACCAGTAAACCTTCAACCTCAGATACATTAAGCAGCAGCAATCCCACTGCTATACACCTCGCTATATACTGTAAGTGCTATAAATCAGTAAAACAAAGTAAAATACGTATCACCGGCAACACCCTGTATGCCTCTGCCTCTCCCTCCCTCTTTCCCATCCTGATTCATTGATACAGGTGCAATGTCAGGATTGTGGGGACAGAAAAGTTAGTTAAGTCTGAACATGCATAATTGATTTTTCAACACTTTATAGTTGTGCTGCATGCATTCCTTTTTAGAAAACTTGTTTACTTGTTTATATGATATACACTGTAAAACATAGCTGTTAATTTAGGGTAATTCTGCAACAGCATTCTACTGTTTTTCGAAAAAACAGACAACTACTGTGAAAATATTACTTTGAGTCACATATTGAGCATAAACAGTAAGTACTGCAAAATAGCAGCATTCACCGTTGTTAGTTATTTTAGGCAGCACCATTGAAACCCATTCATCCTCTACTTGTCCGTGATCACCATCAAGCTTCAGTACCACCTGAAGAACTTAAGTCATTCTCACTGGTTAAAGATTCTCTAATACTATCAAGCATGATGAGTTTCTAAGGAAACTACAATACTTAAAAAGTACTTGATGCAGCAAAGTGTAGCACATGCATTTTGATAGTGATGAAAGTGTGAATGGCTGTAACATTTTAAGAACTTGTAACACTCTTGCAACAAGCAGTCCCATCTAAACCAATCTGCTAATCAGTGCCTGGCCTCACCTGAATACTAAGGGCTGTTATGCCATTATTCAATTACGACCTTCACCTGCCAAATCCCTGATGACTCTGGTCACATGGTACTCTTGCACCTGTATTAGGGTGCATCAAAAAACGCTTTTTTCAGCCTATTGATCTGTCTGGGTGATAAAAGTGTTCCACTGCATGTACAAATAACACATGCAAAATATTTTTGCAATCCATGGTGGTTTACAGGTCCAACGGAATATGAGCTGATATGAAGGAACTGTGGATTAACTGCGTCAGTCTTTGCCAATTCAACGAAACCCTCCCACCTAATAACTTGGACTGTTTTTGTGATTTTGTTGAAATATTTTAACCTAAATATTTAAATGAAATAAAACCACTTTGACATATGTAAAATAACAGATTCCTTATTAACTATAATCATCAGTACCCCCCAAAATAATAGATATAGGTATTTCCGAGAAACTGGGAAATTCACACACTGACACACAGGCTAAGCAAAAGGGACTAAAACGGACAAAAAAAAAACATCTGCAAATTGCTGCAAGGCACCAATCAAGTAGTCAATATGGCATTTGATACCACGGCTTCAAATACTGGCCATCTGAGCGCAGCCTGCATAGCCATACAGCTTTCACTGGGACGACCACTGCTGTGGTCTGGGTGCCGCCATCACATTGGCGAGGTGCTACTCAGTCAAATATTTAATGACCTCAGACAGGAGGTGTCACACTCACCAGAGGTTGCACTGTTCTCTCATCTGAGGGATAATTGCCACCTATTGCCACATGATGACAGTGCAATTTGGAGCAATTTGCATGTTAGGTTGCCAATGATAGTTCCACAAGCTTCATCAGCCCCCTTTGTATATGCAGGCACACCAAGCAACTTCAGCTGTGTATTATCTCCAACAACAATTGTCAGGCGCTCTTCCTTCTGGCGCACATTGTCAAGTGTCTGTGTCAACTTGCTGTCCCAGTGCAGGGTGCACAAGGCAGGTGGTATCCACTGCTCATGGCATTCCTCACTGATGGTCTTCAGCACTTTACGGCGTGATCGATCTGCTGTGGCATAGGATGTGGAAACTTTTGACAAATCACCACCTGACTCTGAGATCAGACCACGTGTGAAAGCAGCTTGCTGCATAGGAGTCATCTTCAACCTGTAGCCAGTGACACAAGATTTGGCCGGCTGAGGATGTCTGGTGGAATCAAGACTGTGGTGCCAGACCTGCTTTGTGTCCTGTAGACACCAGAGTAAAGTCCTTTCAGAAATTACTTGTGAGAGTTGCAAGTAAGAATTCAAAGTCCCTCCATGGCTGAAGATCAGTTCAACAGTTATTCACCATGCCTAACAAACTCAGAGTCAAACACTCTGATTTTCATGAGGCCTTTATTTATTACAACATCATTCTATCCAAAACTGAAGATTTTTTTCCTTTTGCTTAGCCTGTGTGTCAGTGTGTGAATTTCCCAGTTTCTCGGAAGTACTTATATCTATTGATTTGGGGCGGTACTGATGATTATAGTTAATTAGGAATCTGTTATTTTACAGATGTCAAAGGTGGTTTTATTTCATTTTAAAATATTTAGGTTAAAATATTTCAACAAAAATCATCAAAAACAAAGTCCAAGTTATTAGGTGGGAGGGTTTCGTTGAATTGGCAAAGACTGACGCAGTTAATCCACAGTTCCTTCATATCAGCTCATATTCCGTTGGACCTGTAAACCACCATGGATTGCAAAAATATTTTGCATGTGTTATTTGTACATGCAGTGGAACACTTTTATCACCCAGACAGATCAATAGGCTGAAAAAAGTGTTTTTTGATGCACCCTAATATATAAATCTGGACTATCAACACTTCAGTTGCTTGCCTGCCTGCTGGCTGGCCTGCGTGGCACAGCATAGCACTTGCTTGCCTACAAGCTTGCTTACAGGCTTGCATACTTTCCTCTTTGTGAAAGCTTGCTTTGTGGCACTTGCTGTGTGTGGCATCATTTGCGGCATCGTTGCATATAATGTACTTGCTGCAAATTAGGCATTGCTTTGAGAGCTAGCTTGTAGTGCTGCTTATTTGCTGTGCTACTTGGTGCAAATTAAGTTTTTACAGACTGACCAATGCTATTTTATCATTGGCTCATCAAGAGCTGATACATTAAAAAGCCCCCCTCACACACTCCCATTGCCATTGTAACATAGCACTGCGTAGGCCTACACTGAAAATGTATTCATGCCCCACACATTCAAAGGACCACCGCAAACCAGCATCTCAATATAGCATAGTCGCGACATGGTATCATGCTCAAGTCACTTCAGTCATGGTGACTGATGGGACGGTGGGGCGGTAACATGGGTATGGAGAATGATGGGTGGGAGGGAAGTTGCCATGGCCATATTCATGAATGCAACTATGACCCAGTAATTGCCTGCTATCTCACAGTACATCTTCAAATTTTTAACTGTAGTGTACCGTTATTTTACCTACACTACTGTATAAATATTGTAGAGCACTTTTATTTAACAATACTAATACTGTGAACGTTCTGTAGAGTACTGTAGAGTACTGAAATATAGTTATATACTATGGTACATTAAACAGTACTGAGCTGTATTTGATGTTTGGTGTGAAATAACAGTAGAATTACAGGTAAATATAATTGCCAGTAACTGCCGTTATTTTGCAGGGGAAATCTCTTACAGTGTACACACAAACTATGCCACACATTGATATTCAGACAATGGAGACCTGGTGATGTGGGGGTTTTTCTTTCCTTTTCCCACAAAAATGTCCATGGTGACACTCTCCCAGTGAGGGGATTTGCAAACGGATGTGTCCTGGTCGATACCCATCCAGGGTCGATGGAGAAAGCTCCCGGTCCAAAGGCCATTGATCACTCTGCATTTGGACTGTGGCCAGTCATTCACGCCTGAATAACGACTCAAGATGACATGGGGAGTATGGTGTGTGTGTGTGTGTGTGTGTGTGTGTGTGTGTGTGTGCGTGTGCGTGTGCGTGTGTGTGCATGGATGCATGTGCTGCATACAGGTATGTGTGTTTTCATGTATAATGGGTGGTGGGGTGAAATGTTTTTGTTAGCACACATGTCTGCTTTTAAAACAATTTCATGCGCACATTTTTGTCACTTTGTTTGAACTCTCCAGTGTGTGTGTGTGTCTGAGTGTGTGTGCGCATGTGACCATGCATGATTATGGTTTTGCACGGCCTCTCTGTGGAGGACAACAATTGTGTGATTTGCATATACAGTGGTGCTCATATGTGTACATACCCCAGCAGAATATACGCTTTCTCTGCGATTTCTCACAAAATATGAAGGATTACACAAAACCCTTTTTTCCCACTCATTGCTAGTGACTAGCTTAAGATATTTATTAGCAATATTCTGTGTTTACTCTTTCAAAAGCATGATCACAACCCAAACTACCCAAATTACCCTGTTCAAAAGTTTACATACCCTAGTTTCTGATGCTGAATATGGCCCTGTTTAACATCATGGGGGAGTTGGGGATAAGGCTCTTAATGTTCTCAGATGACAAAACAGCACATTCTTCCTGGCAGAATGGTTGTTTCCTATAATATCTTTGGGTGTCTTGCTGGAACCTCACATTTGAGTGGCTCAATGATGTTGAGATCAGGAGAGTGAGATGGTCGCTCAAAAACCTTCATTTTATTCTTTCTGAAGCTAATGACGGGTTGATTTGGCTTTCTGTGTCGAAATATTGTCATGTTGGCACCGTTGGAATTTCAATTCAGAAATGCAATATGAGGAGTTTGGTTGGAATCAAGCCAATGGGCGAGGGAATCATTGCATTGCAATGATCATTGTAAGGGAAATTGTTCAGGAGGCATAGGACAACCAAAAAATAACTTCAGGTGAAATATAGGACAACATGAAAAAATGTTTTAAACTGTACAGGAAAGAGGCACTTGAGGAAAGATGGGCTGTTGGGGGTTGCCAGGAGAAAGCCATTACTACAAAAATGCAAACATGTTATTTTGCATATGATACACCAAATAGCATAGTGAGAAGGCATAAATATGCCTGTGACAGTCATTTGGAAAAAAATTGATCAATATGGAGAACTTTTTTTCAGCCACTATTAAGAGTACCATTTGGAGAACAGTCAACAGAGCCTATGATGAAAGTTACACCATCCCTTCTGTGAAACATGGTTATGGACCACTGATGTCATGGGGACATTTGAGTTACAAATGCACTACACTTTTGGTCCATACTCACAGAATGATGAATACATTGCCCTGTGAAAAATACTGGAGGAAACTTGACAACCTCCCAGCCTTGACTGCGCGCACATGGCCCATTGTTTGGACATGCCAACATGTCAATATTTCAGCACAGAAAGCCAAATCAACCCGTCATTAGCTTCAGAAAGAATAAAATGACGGTTTTGAGCGACCGTCTCACTCTCCTGATCTCAACATCATTCAGCCACTCAGGGGAAACCTCAAATGTGAGGTTCCAGCAAGACACCCAAAGATATTATAGGAAAGAATGTGCTGTTTTGTCAACTGAGAACATTAAGGGCCTTATCCACAACTACCACAAACAATTTAGAGCGGTCCCTGATGTTAGACAGGGCCATACTCAGCATCAGAAACTAGGGTATGTAAACTTTTGAACAAGGTCATGGGTTTGTGATCATACTTTTGAAAGAGTAAGAATATTGCTAATACACAGAATATTGCTAATAAATATCTTAAGCTAATCACTAGCAATGAGTGAAAAAAAAAGGTTTTGTGTAATCCTTCATATTTTGTGAGAAATCGCCAAGAAAGCGTATATTCTGCTGGGGTATGTAAACATATGAGCACCACTGTACTGTAAATTCCATGTATGTTTGCATTCATACTTGTATGGTTTGCATTCAATTATGTTTGTATGTACTTTGTATGTACGGAACCAATTGCAGCCTGTCACCTAAGTAGAGTAGATACCAAACAACAGACCAAGTCTTGACTGACAATCTTCACCACAAAAAAATAACGGCTGACTGACATTGTTTAATTGTGTGCAAAATGCCCAACCACTCTGCCAGACTGCTTAAGCAGTTTAAGTACAGCTGGAGCGTTATACGTCAGCTGCTGGATCCAGTCTACAATGAGAAAAGCAAAATTATCCACCACAGTCTAGACAGGTAGAGGCCCAGAGGTGAGGATTATAGGATATGGGGTGTTTCATGGCTGACAGGTTTATAGTAAATCATTTGGAGTGCATGGATATTACAACAGCTATAGAGGGTTGCAAAATATGAATACAGTTTTTTCAGTGTTATTGTTGTAACAATTTCCAACAAGTAAATGTCAACAACATAACCTGTAAATAACACAATAACATGACAATACACTGGAGTATACGTGTAAATGGTTCTGTGAAAGCAAAGAAACAGCTATGAGAAGAATGCCAATAGAAGTCACTGGCACACACTCAGAAGATAATGTAGGCCTACTCTTAAGCCTGGCTCAAACTACACGATTATCGGCTGAAACCCCCCCCCCCTTACGACAATCTGTGGAACGTTACCCCCCGGGACCATCACAAGCGATTGTCGGGCACGATTTTCTCGTCGTGGCCGATGTTCTAAGATAGAACTTTGGCAGCTCAAAGAGTCGCCGATCGCAAATCGTAGAATTTTTATTTCTACTTATTACGTATTTGCGACTGGAAATAGAACGTCGGGCATTGTCTTGGAGGTTGCGAGCAGCAATAAGATTGACAGTTGCGATTCTCTTCTAGTGTGCGGTGCACCCCGACGTCAAAATCGGACACACAATCTCTAGTCCGTTTAGTTTGAGCCTGGCTTTAGTCCAAATGGAAGAGTGAGTGCGTTGCTGACATTTAGACAGCATGCCCTTAATTATGCATGTGTGTAATGCTGCCTGGCAGAGAGATAGTATGCACTTATTTACTCATCCTAAGTATAAATCTCAAATTTCTTGATGCGTTTAGTGTTAATGTGTGACATCAACATCTTAAGACACTTTGGACGTTCATAGCACTTAAGGTTAGTGGTATACGTACAGTATAGGCTACAATCAGAATTGCTAGATCGAACATACTACTGTATATTAGTAGCCTCTTTGTACCCAATCCAGCTTTGACAAAATGTGAGAAGGACTATGAGGGAATCCAGATGAATGTCTTCTGGCAGTATGGACAGCATTCATTTACGAAACACTGCCGGTGAAAGATTGAGACCATGAACTTTGGCTCTGTGATGTCGGTCAGATGAATTTGTATGAATTTCACATGCAAGGTTGTTTGCTTCTCTGGCATTGAGTGTATTGGCCTCATGCGGTGTGTGGGAGGATCCTCAGATGTTCCTCTGATGCTGTCTTACTGTATAGCTTGGCCTTACTCCTTATCCACTGTGTAAGATAGTTGGGAAGTGGGATGCATGATGGAAGGACATACAGTAGGCCTATGTAAACAAATTGATCGAGGTGATGCAAGGGAAAAGTCAAGGCAAAGGTCGCTGCTCTTACTGCTCAATGACAACACAGATACTGCTGCTATCTGTAGATTCTTCACCTCCAATGTTTCCAGAGATGAGAACTTTGTGTGTGTGTGTGTGTGTGTGTGTGTGTGTGTGTGTGTGTGTGTGTGTGTGTGTGTGTGTGTGTGTGTGTGTGTGTGTGCGCGTGCAGTCAACTGTGCTATAACCTTTTGTGTGTTCAGATGAAAATCCTGTCATTACGCTTAAATATCCAAACTTTCTGTCTGAGTGTATGTCATGATGGCACAGTGTACCAGCAGTCACTGAGAGCACAATGTCACGTTAGTTAAGCTACTAAGTGTGCAGGGACTCAGAGTGAGCCACGCACCATCATCTCATCCAAGGGGTGAAATAGCCTGGATAAGCAGGTCACACCATGACAGAGCGGTAAAGCGGAAGAATTAATGTCCACTGAAAGATGCTGGCCACCACATGTCTTTAAAAACTTGGACTGAGAAGAAGAAGAAGAAGAAGAAGAAGAAGAAGAAGAAGAAGAAGAAGAAGAAGAAGAAGAGCAATTAGACACCTTAGAGTGTGAGGAGCAGTGGGATTGGGTTAGTGTAACAGAAGTACTGGAGTCCCACGGCACTGCTGCAGTAAGAGATGTGTAGAATTTTGTGTGCTTGAGAAGGCAAGAAATCTGTCAATGGAGAATTCTGCCACAGGCAGCCCAGACCAACCTTACACATATTGATGGGCCGTATTAGAATGGGAGTTGGATAGCACAGTGGTCTATGATTCAAAATGCATTTCAGTGTTTCCCATACATTGAGGAAACTATGGCGGCCCGCCATAGTTTAAATTTGGCCGCCATAGTTTCCGAAAATGTAAAAAAAAAAAGAAAACAAAAAAAAATTTTTTTTTTTTTTTAGTTTTTTTTTTTTTTTTTACGATGTCCGTTTTTGTTAAAAACGATTTGAATTACGATTTCCTTCGCATTTTCCTCCTGGAGTAAATACATCCTATACAGAAAACTACAAGTGCTTGAAACTTTAGACAGAGGGATCAAAAGCCTAGTCAAGTTGTTGTAGTTAACTTGGGTTTGGGAGCAATACATTTTTTTTTTTTTTTAAATATTTTTTTTTTTTTACGATTTCCGTTTTTGTTGAAAACGATTTGAATTACGATTTCCTTCGCATTTTCCTCCAGGAGTAAATACATCCTATAAGCTACAGAAAACTACAAGTGCTTGAAAGACAGAGGGATCAAAAGCCTAGTCAAGTTGTTGTAGTTAACTTGGGTTTGGGAGCAATAAAAAAACATTTAGAGAAGGGACAGTTGGGATGAGTTCACTAGCACTCCCCAGGCTTTGCTTTACAGCTGTAATGCGTTAGGTTACATGCCTTCATTGACAAGGCAGAGGAGACATCGGGCTGTATATAGAAATTAATGTGAATATAGACATAAATGTGCAATATGTTGTGCAGCCATTTTAATGGGAGGAATTTTGAAAAACTGGCCAGCACCCCTCATGTAGAATGTGTACGCCTATGTGTGTGTGGGGAAAAGGCATAGCCTACCCTCTTAGACCCTTTTTGTCTATGCGTTTAACAATTTCACAGTAGCCTACTCTTAAATTCTTATCTCTGCTCCTATTTTGGTTTTGTTATTTTTTCATTACATAGACCCCTGCATGAGGGATGAATGAAACTGTTGTAAACAGAAATGATTCACTGTGCTGCATTAAACCCCCCCCCCCCCCCCACCCCCCCCCCAAAAGGTCTGCGTGAACCCCCCCCCCCCCCCCCCAAAAAAAATTCCCGGCCGCCCCCATAGTTTACAAAATTTCTGTAGGAAACACTGCATTTGAACATCAAACTTAAAAGCAATGTCATGTTTGTGTGTGTATACCGAATACAAATATTTGCAGATTTCCGACTGATTGCTAAAATCAAATATTCCAGCGTCATGATCATGAGCAAATCACATGCACACAGCACACAGCACTCATGAACAGCAGCGCAAAAGATAATATGATATACAAGAACGAATGTGTTATGACTATGTTATGTCTATCCGTCAGTGTCTTTTCCATGACTGTCAGGAGTTGGTGAAGATGCTGTATCATTTGTGGAAATGAGAAAGTTAAAGGTCAAGCATGAAGGGTAATAAAGTTCTCCAAGATTTGTTCATCAGTTATTTACTCTTCATGGTGGCTATGCAAATATAGTAAGACTGTGAGCAGTCACTGGGGGTGGAAAAAAATGTAAGAAATCCAGTGGCTTGAAGCTGTCTATATTTTTTTCTCTCAGAGGAGCTTACATAATGGAAATGGCATTCATTAAATGAGAGAGAGAGAGAGAGAGAGAGAGAGAGAGAGAGAGAGAGAGAGAGAGAGAGAAACTGCATCTCTTGGCAGTAAATAATGCCAGTTCAAAACTATCAGACCAAGGCAGCAAACAGTCGTAAGAGAGTGAAGATGTGCCATGAAAAATCTGCAGTTTCGACCCCAAAAAAATAAACGAGACATCTTAATGACATTAAAGGATCATCGCTTCATGTCCTCTCAGAGGATTGTGAGTCTACAGAACTAGCAAAGAACAAAACAACAGAAGATACATAATTTGTTTATCTCTGCTTTCTCTAGATATAGACTCCCATATCTCGGAAAAACACTCATGAATGAACACACTGGACACAAAAGAGGGTAGGCCTAATTGCATTTTTGCCACAAAATAGGCAAAACAGACCCCATCAATCAAGACCTATTTATTTTTGGAAAAGAAAGTATAGGCTAAGACGTTTTATCTCACTCTAAATAACATAACCACATCTGGGAGACGTGTAACAAATGGGATTTCATTTCTGTATCTGCTTTGGGCAGTGCAGAGAAACATGGTACCGTGCTAGCCAGCATCTCATGGGACAGTGGCACTACAAGCCTCAAATGGTTTTGTTGTTGTTGTTGCTGTTCTAATTTGTTCCAAGGTCCAATATGTTCTTCAAACTTGCCTGAGCCTAGAAATGCTAGCGTGAGGTTATCATGTCTCCTAGACGCCTATAGGATATTCGTGACATTTAGAATTGGCACAACACCATTACATTTTATTGATCATTTGCATGTGACATTGTGTGATTGATTTGGCACACATTCAACCGATCCGGCAGACAGTGCAATTCAATGGCAGAATCGTAAGAAAATCAATGGTCCATAGCTGTCCTGATGTGCCACTGATATGGCTTTGATGATTTAACAAACAAAAAAGTGAATTAATTTCAGCATGACTACGTGCGTGCTTTTGTGTTTATGTTGGTTTGCTCCGTGTGTGTGTGTGTGTGTGTGTGTGTGTGTGTGTGTGTGTGTGTGTGTGTGTGTGTGTGTGTGTGTGTGTGTGTGTGTGTGTGTGTGTGTGTGTGTGTGTGTTGTCAGATCTTCTGATAAGATATTAAATATTTTGGTTTGTCTCCCAGAGGGGTTGGGGAAACTTTAAGAACCAAATCCACTCTGTCAGCAGATTACAGGCTCCAAATGACATTAGTGTGTGTGTGTGTGTGTGTGTGTGTGTGTGTGTGTGTGTGTGTGTGTGTGTGTGTGCCTGTACGTGTGTATGTGAGTGCCGGCGTGCCAGCGTGCATGTGTGTTTGTGTTTTCAGAACAAGGACTGTGCTGACCGAGGACATGGTGTCTCAGTGAAGGCCAGATGGATTCTCTACTGAAAATAACCTCCGTTCACAGACATACTCAAACCTTCTCTCTATCTCAGACAGACAGACAGACAGACAGACAGACAGACGCACGCACGCACGCACACAATCTTATTCGCTTATATTCGCTAATTATACTAAATATACTGTATGCTATGGTTCTTAATTGCTTGCTTGTCTGATGAGGCCATGTCTGATGAATATCAAGTCATTTACCACAGGGGCACACATTTGAAGGTGGAAGCTGTGGTAGAGTGTGCTAAGTGGAATATTTGGTATCTCTCTCTCTCTCTCTCTCTCTCTCTCTCTCTCTCTCTCTCTCTCTCTCTCTCTCTCTCTCTCTCTCTCTCTCTCTCTCTCTCTCTATCACATCACACATCCTTGCTAAGAGCTCCTTCCTCCGCCAGGTACTGACAAGGCAGGTTGAGCGCAGTGTGCCATAAAGGATCGTGATGGATATTGTGCTCACTCGTCTCGGGGCAATGTAAACAAGTTAAGTACTCCTGTTTCACGCCCCACTGGCAACAAAACAAGCCACGTCATTAAGACGCCCCCTCACCCCTGCCGGAGATCAGACCAAAGATTGTAGATATGCCAAGATCTCTCATGTCAACCCACGTCCTGGAACCATGATGACACCAGGGAGGGGCACTAATCCTTCTCTCTCTCTCTCTCTCTCTCTCTCTCTCTCTGTCTCTCTCCAAAAAAAAAAATGTGTATGAATGATACACATACGTAAGTACATTTTGATGGTATAGCTATACACTTTGGGAGCAAGTAGGAGCAATGGCAGGAGTCTTAGCTTTGACTCAGTGTTAAATTAACAGTGTAGCATTAAGTGTTTATGTTTTTAATACTGTGATAAATTTAAGATAAAATGTATGGCTGCTGTCACACACCTCTCCCACTGTGGAGCAGAGGACGATATCACCTCTTAACTATGGAGAAGCAGCCTTTTAAACTCATATTATTTCACCCACTGCCAGTGTGTGCAGAGCCATGACTCATGAAATCATTTTGTGTTTTTTAATCTCACCCCCTCACGATCAATGCTGTATTGAATGGGGAAAAACAAGTGGCGATCAATAGAAAGATGCAAAATAATTAATATAACAAAACCCCAGCGAAAATGCGCATGTCAGTGCCAGGATGGATGACGAAGAAAAAAAGAGCTCCTATTTTCCTAACATATGGAATTGGTTTATTACAATGGATTCCTCTGCACTATAAAATTTGCATGAAGCTGTTAGATTTACCTTCCAATTTTTTTCTTGCAAGGCGGTGGCCAGCATGATATATAAATTATGTGCATCATAGAGTGTCTTCTTCATACCGCATCCAGATATGTTTATGCAAATTGGATATACAGGGCACAGCATTAATGAGTAGGAGCGGGAAAGGATCTGCACACTGCTTGCAAAAGACTTAATTTATTAGGAGCAACGTTTCGATCATAGATCTTCTTCAGGCCTGAAGAAGATCTATGATCGAAACGTTGCTCCTAATAAATTAAGTCTTTTGCAAGCAGTGTGCAGATCCTTTCCCGCTCCTACATGTGACAGTTTTTTGATCTGGCACCTGCTGATGCTTTTTTGCTGGATGTGCGCACTTTCCACTACACAGAATTAATGAGAACACCCCTTTTGAAAAGTAACATCTTGAAAAATATTTAAATAAGCAACCGTTACTTCCAAAATGTGCATAGAGGAAGTTTAACACAAAAGCTGTTGAGTTTACAACAGAAAAGTATTGTAAGGTTAATGATATTCAGGTAACTGAAATGAGATATTTTTCCATTAATGTGAAATTATGGTGGTACAAAAGTGAGAACACCCCTAAAATGCCATAGAGTGGATCATGATCTGCTTCATTTTGGAAATAACTCTTGTTGAAATGTTGTTCAAAATGTTACTTTTCAAAAGAGTGAATTATGGGTGTGCACTGTATTATAAACATAGTAGGCATACAAGTAATTAGTAGCTGATTCCTCACTTCCCTGACGACCAGGGATGGACTGGCCATCGGGCATAGCAGGCATTTCCCGCTTTTTTTTCCTTCACATTCCTGAAAATAGGGGCCCACGAGGGTGCGGGGCCCACCGGTGAGTCAGTCCTGCGCCGCTATTTATGAGGGGGCCCTTTAAGCCAAAAGTGCCCGGGCCCTATTTCTCCCCCTGTACAGCCTTGCTG
>NC_085859.1:55348130-55370630 GCF_034702125.1 Engraulis encrasicolus | reverse complement strand
CCGACACGCACAGACACTTCCATTGACACGCAAGCGCAGTCGCGCACACACATAGACCCAGACACCTGTTAGCATCACCTACACACCTCAGCCAAACTTTTACCTTTTTACCGCGGCTATCGCGAAAATGCACACATGTAACAAACACACATATTCCTCAGTTAAACATGTACTTACCGTCACCGCGAGCAGTGTAGGTACCCGCTGTCTCGTCCCATATTCCACTCGCAACGCAATAGTTTCCCAACACTACAAACAAACATTCTCACTCACCGCTGCCAATGGGTGTTCCATCCAAATGGTCCGTGGGGAAACCGGAGCCCTTGCGGAACCATTGTTTTTAACCACTGTCCGGTCAGTGGCGCGAAACTTGAATTGGTACAGTGACGTCATGTGTGAGTAATTATTGTTTTGTAGCTTTATTTAATATACATATGGGGTAAATGTTGGATGTATGTTTTCTACTTTTTATAATCTATTTTCTGGGGATATTGTGGGTATGTGAATGTATTTCTAAATGTGTATTTTAAGGATTTATGTAATGCTATTTTCTGATTGGTTGAATGTATGTCCAATCACTGCTCTCTGCTAGATTGTGAGCCCTTCAAAAGGACAGGGGTTTTCATTTGGGCTAGAGAGGGCCAGGGGAAAGCACGCTTGCTGTGAAGCTGTGCAGAGACAGATAAGTAAGTGCAGAATTTGAAACAGTTATCTGGAAAGTCTTTTGTTGTAGTTATATTTGAGTTGCCTGATTGAGGCCGGCTTTCTTTTTCGTTTATTCTCAGTTTTTGTTTTCTCTTTTGTTAAGTCACTTACTGCACTGTAAATAAACTCGCACCCGCTTCACTTTAGTTTTGAGTTGCCTGGTCGTTCTTCTTGCGGTCATCCTGATATGAGAGAGGGGTGGTCAAGCCTCAATCTCACAGGTGGTGTCAAGAAGTGGCGACAGTGGCGCCTCGAAAGAAGACGCTGAAGAAGACGACAGGCAGACGGGTTCAGCCGAGCATGGCGTATCGGCGTCTTCCCCAAGATGTCATGGAGGAGCACACAGCGGAGAAAGAAGAAGAGCATCCGAATGCTGGTGAGCACACAGAAGTTGCCATGGCTGGAGCGACGGCAGTTCCAGAGATGCTGGACATGGGCGCACTCTTCAATCTGCTTCAGAAGTCCATTCAAGATCAGCAGCAGGAGGCCCAGAAGCAAGAAAGGCGATGGCGCAGTGTACAGATCCAGCTGAACAATGTCCATGATGACCTGGAGAGGGAACGGCGGAGTCCCGCAGAGTGGCGAGGGCAACCAGGTGATGACGGCGCCAGAGATCCACCGCAGGATGGACCACCGCGCAACCTGGTAGCGCCACCCCCGGGCTTCCAAGCAGCAGCAGCAGCAGAACCAGCGCCAGCGCCAGAAGATCCAGCACCAGCACCAGCAGCTCCAGTGTCTCCTGTGATGACTCCCAGACGACCTCCAGCACAGCAAGCAGCGCAACCCCCAGCCCCCCCATCTGGCCCAACCGTGATGACTCCAGTTTCCTGGACACGGGCCGCAGTGCCGAAGCTCGAAGAGGGCGACGACATAGAACAGTACCTGATGACTTTCGAGAGACTTGCCACAGCCTACAGATGGCCGAAAGCTGATTGGGCCGTCTACCTGGTGCCGTACCTTACAGGTCGTGCCAGAGCAGCGTACGTGGCAATGGACATGCAAAACTCCATGGAGTATGACCGAGTGAAGACCGCTATCCTGGCGAAGTATGAAATTAATGGAGAGACTTACCGACAAAGGTTCCGGGATCCAGACGTGAGAACAGGAGAGACCCCACGTGAGCTGTACGACCGCCTGAGGGACCTCTACAGGAAGTGGGTGAGACCAACAGAGAAGACGGTGGAGCAGATAGAAGAAATCCTCATCCTGGAGCAGTATCTACGCACCCTAGCTCCTGACATCCGCGTCTGGGTAAAGGAGCACAACCCAGCTACAGGCCAGAAGGCGGCAGAACTGGTGGAGGCGTTCCTGGCAGCTCGATCGGGACCAAAGACGTTCCGGAACCAGAACTTCAACCGGCCAGCCATGAGTGGTAAGTCTGGGGTTCCTGGTGGGGGAGTTGGTCCTAGGGGGTTAGGTCAGGTCAGAGCACCACAGCACACCTACACCTCACCCTACACCACACCACCAAGGCCACCTACACGCCCCTACACCCCTACACCCCGCCACCTAGACAACCAGCACCGACAGCTACACCACAAAGGCCACCTTTGCTATGCCACCACTGCGGTAAACCCAATCACATCGCTAGAGATTGCCCAGCAAGAAAAGCTCAGGGGTCTGGCTATTGTAATGTGCTAAGACCCGAAGAAGGAGCTGACGATGCAATGTCCAGAGTACAAACAGTCCCTGTAACTGTAAATGACACGTCAACATTTGCACTCCTAGACACTGGTAGCACACACACTCTAGTCCAGCCACACCTCATAGACATGTCAGAGGATTTGGGGAAAGGGCAGCTGAGAGTATGTTGTGTTAATGGAGATGAACATGTATACCCAGTTGTTGATATTCGTCTGGAAGTGCAGGGGCAAGCGTTTTTGTTGAGAGCAGGCATTGTGAATGGGCTACGCTATCCTGTAGTGTTGGGGCAGGATGTTTTGATTTTGCCTGAACTTGTGCAGTCAGTGCAGCCAGTCAGCATGGTGGTTACCAGAGCGCAGGCTAAGCTGTCAGCTGATGATGATGCAAAGGCTTTGTGTGATGTTTTGCCATACAGTCAGACTGATGTTGAAATCGATATTGACCTACCTGCAGTATACAAGACGCCTAAAACACGCAGACAGCGCAGGCTAGCTAAACTGCAGGGGACAGCAGAGAAGTCTGTTAGCCAAATGCCAACACCAAACATTGATGTTAATGATGTATGGAAGCCTCCAAGTAATTTGAGTGAACTACAGAAAACTGATGACTCGTTGAAAAATGCTTTCTCTGATGTAACTGAGATTGATGGTGTGGAGACAGGAGTGGCCCCTGATCTTAATGGAGAGTTTTATTTTGTCAGAGATGATGTGCTGTACCACCAATCAAAAGATGACGCTGTTGAGCAGGTTGTTGTCCCAAAATGTCTCAGAGATGAAGTGCTGCGTTTGGGTCATGACATACCGTGGGCAGGACACCTAGGCAATGTCAAAACACTTGAGAGAATAACGCAGCGTTTTCACTGGCCAGGCGTGTACACTGATGTTTTGCGTTACTGCCGTTCATGCTCCATCTGCCAACTGACCAGTAAACACAAAGCCAAACCTTCCCCTTTGCATCCACTACCCATCATTGGTGTTCCCTTTCAGAGGTTAGGGATGGATATAGTGGGGCCCCTTGAGAAAACACGGTCAGGTCACAGATTTATCCTTGTAATGTGTGACTATGCAACACGCTACCCAGAAGCATTCCCACTACGCAAAATCACAGCAGGTTCAGTTGCACGTGCACTTCTCCAACTGATCTCCAGGGTAGGCATACCACACGAAATTCTCACTGACCAAGGTACCGCATTTCTTTCAAAAACATTGAGGCAAGTTTACAACTTATTGGGGATTAAGGGGATAAGGACCACTCCCTACCATCCCCAGACTGATGGGCTGGTGGAGCGGTATAACCAGACTTTGAAGGCCATGCTCAAGAAGTTTGTTGCAGACAATGGCAAAGACTGGGACCAGTGGTTGCCATACCTCCTGTTTGCCTACAGGGAGGTACCACAGGCATCCACTGGTTTCTCCCCATTCGAGCTCCTGTATGGGCGCCAGGTCCGGGGCCCACTGGATCTTCTGCGCGACGCCTGGGTAACCCCGAAACCCCAGGAGCAGGACAGTGTGGTTTCGTATGTGCTGAAGATGCGACAGAAGATGGAGGAGATGGCGATCATCGTGGAGGACAACATGACAAAGGCCCAGCAGACCCAGACTCGGTGGTATGACCAGCGGGCGAGGCAGAGAAGCTTCGCGCCTGGGCAGCAGGTCCTGTTGCTGCTGCCGACCACCGAGAACAAGCTTCTGGCCCGGTGGCAAGGACCGTACCGGGTGACACGTCAGCTGGGGCCTGTGACGTATGAGCTGGAGATGCCGGGGCGTCGAAAGACTAAGCAGACTTTCCACATAAACCTGCTCAAGGAGTGGCGAGACCGTGATGAAGTGCCCAGCCAGCAACTGATGGTGCAGGACGTGCAGGGGGATGTCGAGCCACCGGAGCAGTTCTTCCCGTCAGCAGTTTCCCCGACTGACCCTGAGATCTCCCACCTGACTGCTCAGCAGGCGCAGGAATTGAAGGACATCATTCCTCCAGGCCTGTTTTCCGAGCAGCCAGGCCGAACGCAGTTGGTGGAACACGACCTGCTGCTGAAAGACACAACTCCAGTGCGGCAACGCATGTATCGCATCCCAGAGCGTCTGCTTCCCGCTCTGCAGGAGGAGCTGGAGGTGATGAAGCAGCTGGGCGTGATCGAGCGGTCCAGCAGCGGCTGGAGCAGTCCAGTTGTGCTGGTCCCGAAGAAGGACGGAAGCATTCGCTTCTGCATTGACTTCAGGCAGCTGAACGCACAGTCTACCTTCGACGCCTACCCAATGCCCAGGCTGGAGGACCTGATCGAGGGGCTTGGGAGGGCGTCCTTCATCACCACGCTGGACCTCTGCAGGGGGTATTGGCAGGTGCCCCTGGCAGAGCAGGCAAAGCAGTACACAGCCTTTCGTACTCCGCAGGGGCTGTACCAGTTCACCACCATGCCCTTTGGCCTGCAGGGGGCGCCAGCAACGTTCCAGAGGCTGATGGACCGTGTCCTGGAGGGCACGGGCGGTTACGCAGCGGCCTATCTGGATGACGTGGTGATATGGAGCGCCACCTGGAGGGAGCACCTTGAACACCTAGCCGAGGTGTTTCGTCGGATCAGCGAGGCTGGTCTGACCATCCAGCCGAAAAAGTGCTCTCTGGCCCAGCAAGAGGTTCGATACCTGGGCCACATCATCGGCAAGGGGGTCATTAGGCCCCAAAAAGACAAAGTTGAGGCGGTCCGTGACTGTCCTCGACCACAGACAAAGAAGGACGTTCGGTCTTTCTTGGGTCTCGCCGGTTGGTACCGGAGATTCATACCCAACTTCGCTTCCCGTGCTGCACCCCTCACAGACCTGACTCGCAAGTCGGGGTCAACCAAGGTCGAGTGGGGAGAGGTGCACGAGCGGGCTTTCCAGAACCTGAAAGGGGCTCTGGTTGCTGAGCCTGTTTTACAGAGCCCGGACTTTGAACAGACATTCACAGTCCAGACTGATGCCTCTGGGGTTGGGCTGGGGGCAGTCCTTCTTCAGGGGGAGGCGGAGCAGCAGAAGCCGGTGGCTTATATAAGCCGCAAGCTCTTCCCTCGCGAGACCAGGTACTCTGTGGTGGAGCTGGAGTGCCTGGCTATAAAGTGGGCACTTGAGACTTTTAAATACTACCTGTTGGGTAGAGACTTTCTGTTGGAGACCGACCACAGGGCCCTACAATGGTTGGGCCGAATGAAAGACTCAAATGCTCGAATCACTCGTTGGTTTTTGTCATTGCAACCTTTTAGGTTTACTGTGAGGTACAGGGCGGGGTCACAGAACCCTGTTGCGGACTTCCTGTCTCGCCACCACCATGGCGAGCCAACAGAAGGGGGAGGAAATGTGAAAAATGATGATGGGTGTTACTGATATTTTTCACTAATCGCCAGCGACACATCCTCCCTACACTCGCATACACTTCCCGACACTTCCATTGACACGCAAGCGCAGTCGCGCACACACATAGACCCAGACACCTGTTAGCATCACCTACACACCTCAGCCAAACTTTTACCTTTTTACCGCGGCTATCGCGAAAATGCACACATGTAACAAACACACATATTCCTCAGTTAAACATGTACTTACCGTCACCGCGAGCAGTGTAGGTACCCGCTGTCTCGTCCCATATTCCACTCGCAACGCAATAGTTTCCCAACACTACAAACAAACATTCTCACTCACCGCTGCCAATGGGTGTTCCATCCAAATGGTCCGTGGGGAAACCGGAGCCCTTGCGGAACCATTGTTTTTAACCACTGTCCGGTCAGTGGCGCGAAACTTGAATTGGTACAGTGACGTCATGTGTGAGTAATTATTGTTTTGTAGCTTTATTTAATATACATATGGGGTAAATGTTGGATGTATGTTTTCTACTTTTTATAATCTATTTTCTGGGGATATTGTGGGTATGTGAATGTATTTCTAAATGTGTATTTTAAGGATTTATGTAATGCTATTTTCTGATTGGTTGAATGTATGTCCAATCACTGCTCTCTGCTAGATTGTGAGCCCTTCAAAAGGGCAGGGATTTTCATTTGTGCTAGAGAGGGCCAGGGGAAAGCACGCTTGCTGTGAAGCTGTGCAGAGACAGAGAAGTAAGTGCAGAATTTGAAGCAGTTATCTGAAAAGTCTTTTGTTGTAGTTATATTTGAGTTGCCTGATTGAGGGCCGGTTTTCTTTTTCGTTTATTCTCAGTTTTTGTTTTTCTCTTTTGTTAAGTCACTTACTGCACTGTAAATAAACTCGCACCCGCTTCACTTTAGTTCTGAGTTGCCTGGTCGTTCTTCTTGCGGTCATCCTGATATGAGAGAGGGGTGGTCAAGCCTCAATCTCACAGGTATGTTGTGCAAAACAAAAACGCAGTAAGTCGGTGAGCTACTGCTGCACTTTACAATGGGAATGGTTTGGGAGTAGACAGTAATACAAGCCAAGAACGCAGTAACTCCTGCAGTAACTCAATTTTGTGGCAGTAATACCATCCAAGAACGCAGTAACTCAGTTTTTTGTGGCAAAAAGACACATAAATGTTGTTTTTTCGGTTTTTTTGTGTGCATTTAATTTCTATTCTAAAAAATGTATTACAACGAAGTGTCACCACCACTTAACCAACAACACAGTTGTCGCGCCATATAGGAAATGTTTAAGCCTTTTTTTCAGTTTGCCAGAATCTGAGTTACTGCGTTCTTGTTTTGTACGGCAGTAAGGAGGTGAACTTTGAGCTTGTTAACATTGCATGCATGTTCACACACAGGTCATGGATAAGCACATAGTATACATAGTACACACACACACACACACACACACACACACACACACACACACACACACACACACACACACACACACACACACACACACACACACACACACACACACACACACACACACACTGGTTGATTACTCCCACCCACCAACCTGGTGGGTCGGGAGTCAAACCGGCAACCTCTGGGATGCAAGTCTGACGCCCTAACCGCTCACCCATGACTGCCCCTAGTAGTCATGAAGCGCGCGCACAAACCGGCAACCTCTGGGATGCAAGTCTGACGCCCTAACCGCTCACCCATGACTGCCCCTAGTAGTCATGAAGCACACACACACACACACACACACACACACACACACACACACACACACACACACACACACACACACACACACACACACACACACACACACACACACACACACACACACACACACACACACACACACTCACTCACGAGAGGTGCTGAGTCTTTTTGATGGCTGGATCCTGATTTGAGCTATATTTCAGTTGAGTCCATTTGGGCTGAAGAAGAACCAAGAGGAGATCACTGGACCTGTGTGTGTAGTGTGTGTGTGTGTGTGTGTGTGTGTGTGTGTGTGTGTGTGTGTGTGTGTGTGTGTGTGTGTGTGTGTGTGTGTGTGTGTGACTACTTCATGACACCTCCTACATCACTTGCTTTTTTATAGCTGTGTAAGAAAGCATATAAAAACATTTCCACTGCTGTAAGTACAAGATGTTTGACAGCATGACAAGATGAAAGCCATTTGCTTAGTTACTAGATTCACTCCTTTGCCTTTGTAATGCAGTTTGATTTAGGAGTCTTGAGCAAGGCTAGGCTGTGACCAGGAACGGATTCAGATGGACTGGGGCCCCTAGGCTACAGTTTGCGCTGAGCCCCCCCAGAGGGCAAATTTTGCAACAGATTTACAAGGTCAGTGTCATAATTACGAGTTAGGAATTAAGAATAGCATGTCTACCAGCTGTACTCAATATGACAGATGAAATTTCCAATATTGCATCTTGTCACAATTCTGCAGCTTTTTTTTTCACTTTTGGCCAATTGGGCCCCCCTGGCAGGTGGGGGGGGGCCCTAGGCTGCAGTCATATCTAGCCTGTGCATTAATCCGGCCCTGGCTGTGACTAACACAGACAACATGTTCAACTGCACAGTACGACAAGATGAAAGGCATTTTTCTCAGTGCATTCTCAGTGTTAAACACAGTCTCTAGCCTTTTGCGTTTGCAGGGCAGTAGCATTCAAGATTCCTGAGCAAGGCCAGGCTACGATGATAACCATTTCAGCATGTTACACTGGGAAGTATGACAAGATGAAAGGTATTTTTCTCGGTGTATTCTGAATGTATTCTAAGCGTCGACACAGTTTCTAGCCTTTGCCATTGTAGGACAGTGGCATTCAGGATTCTTGAGCAAGGCCAGGTGGTGACAGCATCCCAAGGTGTTGTGTGTGTGATTGCAGCCACCGTGGTCTCCTGCTATACAGGATGACATGCAGGATCACATGACGTGTGCACACACACACACGCACGCACACACACACACACAAGCACATACTCTATTGTATTCCTTTTTTCTTCGCTTGTTATCACTTTGCAATGAGGAGCAGCAGTGGAGGGAGTCAGAAGAGGAGAGGGGAGGAGGGAAGAGAGAGGTGAAAGGATTGATGTCAGTTTTATTTTATATGTTACATTTCTTGTTGGGAATTAATGTTACTGGAATGAGAATTTATGGTTTACTGGAACTTGGCTAGGGTTAGTGTAAGTGCAATTGGGAAGCTAAAATGGTTTGCATTATTTTAGAAGACGAATACGAATACTTTATTGTCCACAATGTGGAAATTTGTCTAAAGTTTCACCATATACATTTAACATGAATGAATGTGGTAGAATGCCAAAATATACACACATCCTCTGAAGACCCTGCTGCAACAACTTTTACATAAGTGAGTGCAATCAGAGGGAGAATATTCAGTGTGTGTGTGTGTGTGTGTGTGTGTGTGTGTGAGAGAGAGACTGTGGGCTCATTTGCATACATATATTCAAACACAAATTGTCCACAGACAAAGTGTCATGAGATTTATTTTTTTAACAAAACAGCACACGAGACATGAACAGCCTTTAAGAATCTCATCTTTAATTGCAATTGAAAGGTGTAAAATCACTGAGATGATTTCACTAGAATTATGCAAACACTAGATTGCTTATTGGAACTGCACACTTAATACGCCATTTTCAACTGTGATATGGAAGTGTAATAATTGCATAATTATTAACATTAAAAACGTGGCAGGATCTCAGCATTTTCGGGAGTCGGTGCACCGAACAAGAAACATTATACAAGAAAAGATCTTCTCTATGTCTGTCTCTCTCTCTCTCTCTCTGCATACACACACACTTAATCAGTTTGTGTTCTTTGAGAGGGAGGTGAGAAAGAAAGAGAGACATATTTCACAACACAAATTGTTGTGCAGCTATCTATGAGTCAGACTGCAGCACAATAGGAGTCCAAAGAAACAATGCCAGGCTGTTTTAAATGCTGATTGCATTGTGGAATCACACAGGGTAGTTCCGCTATGCACACGCTCACTGGCATTTTACCCACGATGCATTGGGGCCAAGCGGAATGCTAATGGGCGCGGTGTTCTTCGGTAATAACCTCCAGTAATTGGCTGCTAATTCCACTGGCCTTTTCATTAGCTATCAGAGCTGTAAATCCAGCACCATATTCTGATATGGCCTGTTCCTCTTTAGGCACACTAAACAAACACTCACACCAGTGAAGAATCTGGGGCACCCAAGCCTTCATGGGGCCCTAGGCAAAATTTCATCTGCCCCCCATATCACCACCTACTCAGCATCAGATGCTTCAAAAGCTTAAATTACTTGCATGAGCCAGGGGAAAGACCCAAGGACATAGGTAGGCTGTTTGTAGATTGTGTACCCATCATGCACTACACTTCATGGAGCAAAATTTCTAAAACAGAAAGCCATTTATCACGAAGGAATACCTTATTTTCGATTCAAAACCATTACTCTTTGTTATATTCTGCATTTATTGTGTTTTTACAATTAAAAGTGGTACATGAAAAATGACTCCTCTTTCCATTGTGACAGTAAGTGGTACATGAGAAAGAATTATATGACTAGGGAAAATGTGGGGGTCCCTGGTGGTGTGGGGGCACTAAGCCATCGCATAGTTCGCTTATGCCTCCGGCGGCCCTGCACCACGTGAATATTGAATGGAATGTACATTTGAAACAAAAACATCACACTAGTAAAGTTAGACCTGTTATTCGCCATCTCGGGCCTTGGGGGCCCTATGGGGGCTGCCTGCTTAGCCTGGTGACAAGATGCGCTTCTGACGTCGCCCACACACACACACATACATACACACACACACACATCAGGTGACATATGTATCCATTGTGCCTTGGTTGTGACAACACATCTCCTTCATCATTCTCCTAGTGGGCGTCTCAGTTTCAGCTACTGATGTGCAACTGGAGCCAACTCTGGAGACACTGAAGCACCTCTGGGGCTACTGGCTCATCTCACCATACGTAGAGAGAGAGCAAGTGTGTGATAGATCAACCATCCCATCCATGAACTCAAACACACTCAGGTGACACCTGCAAACAGAAGCCCACACATTTTCATGTCTCTTAATGTAAAATGTATGTGCACACTCTTATGTGCACACACACACACACACACACACACACACACACACACACACACACACACACACACACACACACTAGAAAAGCATAGGGGTTTCACATGAGACATGAGCTGTCAAAGGGAGTCAGTCAATCCAGTTAGAAAGACAGGGCTAGGTAGGTAACATTTGAAAGCGCTGTCAATACTGGTGTGTATGTAGGTCGGTGTGTAACTGTGAGTGTAATGTGCGTGTGATGTACCTGTATGGGTTTGTACTCAAGTGATGTGATCAGAGACCTAAATGTCAAATGGAATTTTCTACTTCTCCAAGCATTCAAAGCCTTTTAGAATGTATGTCTCACATTCAACTATTCACACATCGTGGCAAAGGCTATCACATAGAGATGATATAAAACCCGGAGGATCCGGTTGGAGAGCCGGGTAAAGACCTCATCCGAACAGACCGGATGGCTGTCGTGCATTGATCCGCCAAAGGCGGGTCAGACGGCATTTAATTAATATGTCAACAAAATGGCAGTTACAGCGCGAGAAATTGTGAAACCGGAATATATCCTCTTTAGTTGACTACAACAGCCATTCTCTAATCTCCCTAGTAGGCCTATGCTGTTCAGTCACGAACATTCACTGAGTAAAACTGAACCAACTCCCGCCTCGTCATTCATCGAGCCTGTTAGATCCGTCCAGCCTGTTGTGGCCAATTGAGTCGCGGATCCCCGTGTGTGTGCTTCTGACTCTGTTGAGTTCTACATTCCTAAATGTTAACAGTGCTCTGCCAACACTTTTACATCTCAGTCTGTAGGCTACTCTTAGGGAAATTATAGTCTACAGACGTGACTCTACTATCACTCACTGCGTTACAGCGTACAGTCTTTAAAGCCACTGCTGTCACTCCCCTCGTCCGAGTCACTCAGCAGCGGCGCCCTCGGCGACTCGGTGAGACGAATCCTGACTGAGTTGTTGGTAGCAGCGAATCCCCTACGGATCGGATCAATGCTTAAGTTTCGTTTTTGCCACGAGTGTGCGAGTCGCAAGGCAACTCGGCAGCGGAAGCGAGTGGTCATCTGCTGCTCGCCTCCTGACTGTCCCTGCTTAACTAGACTTCTGCTCCCAAATATTTGACTTTTAGTCTTCTTAAATACAAACACACACATTATTTATTGCAAAATCAGGAACATGCCGTTTCACTGCTGCCAAAGGCTGTTCGAGTTGTGGTTGCATGTTTAGTGAGGAGACCCAGGTGGGTCGGCTCGCAGCATGAGTTTAGGAACTGTGACATTCATAAAGTGAGTTTTGTTGATCAAACTGTCTTACTCTTTGATTTATCCATGTGAATTGATAAATGGAACAACAAAGGCGAGGCGCATAGCTACTTAACGGCAGAAACGTTTTAAAAAAATACATTATTATTATTTATTTTTTATTTAGGCCTATTTTAAATAAGTGATCCGAATGATCCGAGTGATCCGTCTAATCCGGGTACCCTCCTTGGAATGATCCAATCAATCCGGACGCCTCAAAGATTCGAGTTAAGCACCTCTACTATCACACCAGGTGCCAACCTACCTCCAGAAGCAAAGGGTAAATATATCGGAGCAAAGGGTAAAATATCTAGGTAAAGGACACTTTGATGGAGTGTGTGTGTGTGTGTGTGTGTGTGTGTGTGTGTGTGTGTGTGTGTGTGTGTGTGTGTGTGTGTGTGTGTGTGTGTGTGTGTGTGTGTGTGTGTATGTATCTGTATCAGGCACACACATAGAATAAGATGTCATGAGTGTGGATTCCTTTCAGATCATCAGTAGCCCTCACACCCCCCACTCCCCCAGGGACGCTAACGTAGCTAATGCATCACATATGCTAATTATCTCCCACTGGCCAGCCACCACTAACACCATTCATTACATCAGCTGTCAGCCTGTTAATTGGACATGTGTCACGCTGACTGAGATTTCGGAGAAAGCAAGTTAGGGACTGATGACCCGCTGGTGTCAGATTTACGTCCTGTGGAGACTCCTTGATCAACGAAGCCTGATTGTGCAGGAGCTCAGTTTTTTTACATGACATGCAGCATGTCACATGACCCTGCTGCTCTAAGAAATGATGTGGGGTTGATGGTTCATCTATTCCCCCTACTGGCTCAAATGCTGTTACTGAAATATCTGATAGAGTAGCATAGCAGCATACGATCAGACAGTAACTCATAAATTGGTATCAAATAATATCTGGAGAATCTTTTGCTGATAAAATAACACCCTTCCACCAGATAGCAAAGCAATAAGATACATATATACCATAGCAATATAGTGTCTCATGAGATTGGAACATATTAATCAGACCCAATTGCAACATAGTTGGATAACTTAAACGGCATCAGTGGTGTAGTCTACGTAGAACGCAGGTATACTGTATGCAGTATACAGTCCAGAAAAGCTCAGGGATTTCAGTATACCCACCTGAAAATGATTGTTCAATATTTAGAATTGCACAGCCATGTATAATCAATTCCTCATGGAAACCTTGGAATGTAACAACATGACAATAATATCACAATAAAAATTCTTTCAGATGTTAACAATACCTCCCTCTGCCTCTGAAACACTCCCTTCCCTCTGCAACCCGAGTGGGATAGTTTGAGAACCTAAGTTTGCACCAATAGCTGCACATATATAGTATACCCACTACAAAGACTAGACTACACCACTGAGCTGGATGGATTTTTGAAGTAGAGTTGCACCACATGTGGATTTCTTAAAATGATGCAAGCCCAGAGTAAAGGAAGATATTAAATAGAATTCCTGAAATGGAGAGTTGGTATTCCAATACCGATATGTGGGGGAGGGGGGGATCATGTCTCTATGGTATGCTGTTCTTATCATGAGATGTAATGATCAAAGTTTTATGTGATCTTTCTACTTGTAATCTTTTAATCATCACATTTGCATTGGTTGCCCATTCTGACAACTGATGTACCAAAGATTCACTTTTCTGTCCAGATGAATATCAAATAAATCAAAATTAATATCGCTGAAATAAAAATGGGATGTAGGTTATGCATTGTGAATGAATGCATAGTCTATGTATTTCTATAGGCAGGCTACTCAAGCAATGGTGAATGTGATTTTGTGTCTTAATGTAAGAACCTCTGGTCATCTGCCATGGCATATGGTAATCATCTGTCCATCCAACACTGCAGGTTAAATTGACCTTGAGAATGGACATGACCATTGGGTAATCAGTATGAAATGCTATGGGACACTCTTGTCAGCGCCTGGGCCCTGTTGGTGAATGGGAGTTTGGGGGTGGCACGTGATTTGTTAGGGGCAGCAGGAGATGGACATGTGATTGGTTTTGGCAGGACAAGGACAGTCCAACAGGACAGATGAGGAGTTGACACTCACTACACTCACATCGTCACATCATACGTCACGTCAAATCGCATCACATTATGTCCACAGATGATGACGTGTCACCTTGGCAGGACACAAAAGGCCTGGTGGCACCCCACTGCCATAATGAAGGGGACAATGACATTACACAGCACAGGACCAGATCATCTTCTACAGTGTATATTTTCAATGTATCAAACCGGTCAGAAGTTGCAAGGCATATTCAATAATTTTATCGGCCCACCATTAAATGAGCCAAATGAGAACATAATGAACTTCCAGTAGTAAATACAAGCATGAATAACGAAAGACAATACATACACAATGTGAGAAGAAGAATGCTATTGAAACTTGCAGCACACACATACGGTACATGCACACAGATCTTTACACAACTTAACACGCTTATGTCAGTAAGGTTTTTAATGTGTCATCATGACGTTGTGTCACAAAGACACATAATGTATTGAATTGTAAGGTCATATTGAATGGGCTGCTGAAGTGTAATGGTTAGGGAGTTAGACTGTAGATCACAGAGTTGCATGTTCAATTCTCACCCTTTCCACTTTCCTCCCTCCATGGCTGAAGTGCCCTTGAGCAAGGCACGTTGCTCCACGGACTGTATGATACCCTGTAATATCTGTAAGTCGTTTTGGATAAAAGCATCAGCGAAGTATAATGGAATGAAATGTTATATTGATACATTACGGTAAATCAATGGTGTTTTAAAGTGATACTGTCCCATTTTTGGAAATAAGCTTATTTTACACCTCCCCTTCAGTTCAATAATTGAGTTTTACCGTTCTCCTGTACTTTCAACCGTTCTCTGGGTATGGCAGTGCAAATTGTACCTCCAAGCTAGCAGTTAACATTGAGTCCTATGAGACCAGTTAGCCGCCAGCTGGTCTCATAGGACTCAATGTTAACTGCTAGCATGGAGGTAAAATTTGCACGGCCATACCCAGAGAACGCTTGAAAGTACAGAATGGTAAAACCCTATTGTTTAACTCAAGGGGACGTGTAAAATAAGCTTATTTCCAAAAATGGGACAGTATCACTTTAAAGGCAGTGTGCCTAGGTGTTTGAGGTTATTGATGAATGAAGCTGATGCATTTCCTGAATGCCGCAATGCACTTTGACTTACTGTAACAACACCTACATGCAGTTACTGTAAATGCAATTACGTTAATGTCATGTACAGTAGTGGAGACTTGTGGATGTATAGTTCTCTGTGCACGCACACACACATGCATGTCTTTGTGTGTGCATGCTGGCCTTTCCCACTACACCCTACATCCACGTCACTGCTTTCAAATGTGGGTCGGGCTGTACAGTACAGTACCTGGATTCAGTCGACACCAGAACCAGAGCCTAGTCAGGTTCAGACAAAACAGGGGCGCATGTGGATCATGGGACTGTCAGGGTCATGGCAGTAACAGGTGGTAATGGACCCAGCATCCCTAGGAGGACTATCCTGTGATGTGCAGCAGTGTTGCCTTTTATGCTCCTGACAGGGAGGGGATGAGAGGATGAGGGGGGAGTGGAAGGGGAGAAAGTCCTGCTGTAGCCCTGACCTCAAGCAGGGATGAGAGGAAAGCTCTGTAGTCCTTGAGCTTTCGCCGTGTGTTGTTCTCAAAAGACGCCCATTTTTATGTTGTCATAAGGGCCTTCGGTGGGGATGAGAAAACTGTCAAAAAGTGATCTGGCAATTTTCAGAAAGGACTGCTAGGGTCAGGGCATAGTCACACCCTGTGCCACACAAACTCTCTTGTCCTCAAGAGCACAATACACTCCCTTGATTTTGTTTTGTTTTGTTCAGTCTTTGATTTCTTCCACAAGTCATTTTACTCTGCACACATACATTTAGAATACTACCTGTACATGCATGTTGAAATGAATGGCTCAATTTGATGGTCGCCAATCTTTGCTCAGTGATTATCAACTGCTGGTGGAAGTAAAACATCTTAAATGGCAAAGTGAAAAACATAGTAAGTATGATCAAGGCTTGCAATGCCAAACGGCTTAATGATAGACATAGTGTTGTAGCATCTATGTTCTGCATGTATGGATCAACTTTGCGCTGACTGCAATCTGTGTACGTTTGACAGTTTCTGCTGGTCAACCATCAAAACACACTTCATGAATCAACTATCTTTTGAATGTATTGTTCATATTTTAATAATACTTGAGTACATGAACTAGTGAACATCGGTAAGTAGGCCTGCATCTGAATCTGAGTGATTCCAGTTTAATTAATCCCGGGTCAGCAACCTAGAAATTGAAAGAGGAGAAGTCTTCACAGCGAGACATCGCTAACGATAATAGCTTTTTGCATCGATCTCATTTTTCTAGCCACCCCCAATGGAACCCGCTGGCTTCTCAAGACAACACTGGCATTCTTAATCGGTTCTTACCACCTCTTCAGTCTCCTCCTGTACACAGTAGGGATGCTGTTACCGAGCACCTCATGCTAAAAACAAAAGAAAATAAGATGTAATTTACAAATAAACTTACACAACAGTGAGACAAACCCAATAAATCTCATATGAACGCTTGCATATATACACACAAAGTTCAGGGAAGGCTTTCCTCCATGAAAGAGCACCTCAAGGTCTTGGCTTGAAATGTGTGTACTCTTTATGTTTAGTACAGGAGGTAAGTTTACTTTTCTTTATTCTCCTTCTTTTCTTTTAAGCTGACATATGCATTACGGATTCCCTGTTCTCCTCTTGCATTATGGTTTTATACATTTATGTATGACTGGAGCACATTCTAAGCAAAAATAGCATATCCCCCATAAAGAAACACTTCCCACATTTTTTGAAAGTGTCACAGCCCTCTGATAGCCATGGATAGCCTACCTGGGGACAATAATGCACTCAAGTGTTTATCCACAGTGTCCTGACAGATGAAGCATGTTCTACACGCAAATGAGTAATTGTCACCTGAGAATAGTTCATACTCAGCAACATTATTCTGCTGACATTTCGGTCACTGGGGAAATGTGCAGGAGAACATGCAGCAATTTGTCAAATGTCAGGAGAAACATGACAGGTGAGAAGGCATGACTTCTTTTCAGATGGATGCAAATCGGTGTAAGACAATGACAGAGCAGAGAGAGCAGAGGCAATGTCAAGAGCATGTTCTGTATGCAGACAAAAGCAAAACCCTTTCCTATTCCATTTGCAGTGAAATCATAATAAAAAAAGCTTGTATGCATCTCATCATCACATGTCTCCTATCAGACAGACAGACAGACAGACAGACAGACAGACAGACAGACAGACAGACTGTAGGACTCTAGTCTGCTACATACTATACTGTATCCATTTGGGAACAGAACAGTAATAAGGTTGCCTGTTCCAGCTCGTAACGAGTGCCACTAATAACTATCTCCCCCTCTCCCTCTTAAAAGCACTGCTTGAAAACAGCATCTATATTCCACATATTTTTGACCAAGCATGGAGTGAATATGACAGAGACGGCTCTAAATGTATGTAATAAGGCCATGAATATTTACTGCTGAACTGTCACGTGTATCTGTGGAGCACTTGATGGGGATGTAATAAGTGTTCAAGGAGAGAAGAGAGGAGCACAGAGATCTGAGCCACACCACTCTCTGCCCAGGCGGACAAAAAGGAACAGAACACCAAAGAAATGTGAAGGGACATATTTCCCTGCACAAATATGACAAATGCTGACACGTGCAAGATTGTACTCTATAGTCCAGCGTGTAGAGAACGACATGTGAGAGATGGTGACAGATTGGTTGCGCAGAACAAAAGAAGCGTCTGTAGATGCCTAAGACAGCTAGCTGGGTGTCTCTGTCTCTTTCTCTCTGTGAGGCAAAGTCTCTGTAATTGGACTGTCAAATGCCTTCAATATACATTTGAGTCGTGACTGTTCATCATGGTCAGAATGAGCTCCAAACATTATGTATCAGCTCAAACGATTGAAGGTTGTTTTTTATTAATTACACTTAAGAGTGATTCTCTAATTCGCCTACACTTTTAAGTCCGTGGATTTTATTTGGCAATTCCACTAACTATTAACTGCATCCAATAATGTTTTGGACATTAGAAAACATTTATCTTTCATATAATACAGAAAGTGTAGACATAGCATTATTTCCCTCAGCAAGAATGAATATTTAATACTGGTTTTGGGGGTTTTCATGCCGTCCTGTTTTCCAAATGTCATATTCAGTCTTCATATTAGCATGTAAAGAAACTTGTTTTGCCCAAGACGATTGCAAATGTTGATTCACAGTAATCATCACAATATGACAGAACTATCAGAAAGACCACTGTCCTTTCCATTATACATGAAATTTGCCATTTTGTGTTTGTCCACGAAAACTGTGTTAACGGTGTCACGGTCTGAAACCTCCTCCATAAATCAGTAATGGTTTGGTCTTAGGCCATACGAATAACATCACGTGATGTCATAACCTCTTTGGCAGGATACGGGAAGACTTTTTGGTAAATATTGAGCTCCATCCTTCCATAATTTAATCCATTCTTGTTCATGTTCTCATAGCGGGAAAATTGCCTGTCAACGGTGTTATCAACATATTCATAAGAATCTGAATTAGAAATCACATGTAGAAAAACACAGATAAAGCATACAGATACATGAATTGATTAAGGTGTTGTGGTGGAACTTCTGAGGTCCTCAGTTAGCACAACACCATAAAAATGGCTGAAATGTCAACGGTGTTACCGTCAATGGTGTTACAATTAAGTATGACAGTCAGGGTTGCCAGATGAGGCTGATGATTTCCAGCCCAAAAAATTATCAAAATCCGCCCTAAAAACCCGCCCAATTCTATTGATTTATATGGCAGTGGGAAGGTTTTTCTGATAGATGCCATTTTTACCCGCACCCGGCCATCCTAAGCAGCCCAATTGGGCGGGAACCAGCCCAATCTGGCAACACTGATGACAGTTGAGGAGGAGTATGTTTTTGCCAATTTATATCCATATTGACAGACAAACAAACTAAATAATTTGTGTTCTAGGGAGATGGGTTTGTCTGCTCTGTTTTTTCTCCTAAAAAAGTGCCGACTTGTTCCCCTGCACTGTTGACCGTAACACCGTTGAGTAACACCGTTGACTGTTTTGAAAGTGTTTTTGCGCTATTGATCCCTTATGTGTTGGAAAAATCCTATGAACATACACTAGGGATTAGACCTATGATTTTTGGCCCAGGCCCGAGCCCGAACCCGAACCCGAGCCAATTTCGGGTCGGGTCGGGCCTGAAATGTCACTCATTACGTTCGGGTAGGGTCGGGTTCGGCTTCTCTATCGTTGACAGTTTTTTTTTTTTTTTTTAATAAATAAATAGGCTATGTATGTGCTTATAAAATATATACTAAAACTATGCATGGATGCTAGATCAATGAATACTTTTTATTAAATAAATAACGGCATTTCGGCCGTGTTTTGGCCACGAGAGACACTTGTCATAAGCAGCACGCAATATTGCTTGCGCTCTCGTCCCCACCGTCGTTGTCCTCAATCACGTTATGCTTCTAATCACTTGACTCACGCTGGTTGCTGTGCTGTCACGATTCTGTTTTTTTGTAGGCTATTTTTACCAATATATCAGTGAACACAACAAAGGGCATTGAATTTACAAAACCATATCATGCCCAGTTGCGAAGTCAAGCCTAACGGTTTGGGACTCAATAGCCTTGGTCTCATTAGCCGCGCTTCAGCGGCCCGGGGCCGCCCGGGGCTCAGGAGAGTGGCCGGCTCGGAGCTGCCGGCCCCGGGCCATTTTTTGCCTGATCGGACTCATAGCCGACCCCAGGCACATTCAGGTACACGCCTTGTTTGTGAAACGTCAGTCGGGCACAGCCCACTTTCGCCCCAAATCACAGAAGGACAACAACAGAACAACGACAAAGAAGGAGAAGAAAACGGGGCAAACTCTGGTGGAGCAGGTCGCCGTTTGGCTCGTAGCCTACGGACAAAGACGACAAGAACTGCAAAGAAAATGGCTTGCCTTTCAAGAACAGTTTTATTACATGGCAAAGTTGTCGATTCAGAAGCTGTATGGGACGCAGCGCATGTTAAGAAGACAAAGACGCATGAAAAACATGTTTTTCCATGAAAAGAGCTAACTTAGAAAGAACTGGTCTTGTGTTGGGGACGTACAAGTAGCCTATTTAGACCGTCGGTTTAATTCGAGGGAACAAAGAACACAGCGACAAAACAGATTTCCTCTCTATCCGGCTGGAGAATAACGCCATTGTTTACTTGAAGTAGCGGCCGCTTAAGGTTAAATAACTGTGGATTGAAAGAACATAAAAACGTTCCGTAAAAAACTGTAAAAAGCTAAGAATCTCAGCTTTCGAACAAGCCCTAACACATGTCTGTAGGTCTAGGTTAAGGAGATCGCTGGCTGTTAGGAAAAAAATGACGAGATAAAAAAAATAGTTGGAAAGCGCTATTTTTTCACTTGCAACAGCGGCCGCTTACAGTTTAATAACTTTTGAATGAAAGAACATAAAAACGTTCCGTAAAAAACTGTAAAAAGCTAAGAATCTCAGCTTTCGAACAAGCCCTAACACATGTCTGTAGGTCTAGGTTAAGGAGATCGCTGGCTGTTAGGGAAAAATTACGAGATAAAAAAAAATGGATGGAAAGCGCTATTTTTTCACTTGCAACAGCGGCCGCTTACAGTTCAATAACTTTTGAATGAAAGAACATAAAAACGTGCCGTAAAAAACTGTAAAAAGCTAAGATTCGCAGCTTTCGAACAAGCCCTAACACATGTCTGTAGGAGAAGGAGATCGCTGGTTATTTATATATTTAGACCTATATATCTTTTAGATTAGGACTCAGCTTAGATTCACCATGGCGTGAAAGCACAGGGGGACTTATCGCTAAATTCTTATCGCTAAATACTTATCGCTAAATTGTGCCATTATCGTGATTTGGCATGCTTTCCACTGGACACCAATAAAAAGTGTCTCACAAATACTCACACATGACATTTATGTCGGCTTATTTAGCTTTTGCGCTATTATCGCCGAAGGATCTGGTAGGCTATATCGCACGTGGGCTATATCGCCCGAGGTTGACCCCGCCTCCGAGCCTCGGTGGTGCTTGCTGGCCCATCGAATTCGACGGGCCAGGGAAAGCGGCCCTTAGCCCCACAACCTGGCCCGGCGGCCATCTTTAGCACCTAGCCCCCTTTTGATGAGATCACCGTCAGCCCCCTTTTGTCCGGGCCAGCCCGGGGCTGGCCCTGCAGTGAGACTAAGGCTATTGGCATGCGCAGCATCGCAGCATCGAATCACTTTCACTTTTACCTCTGCTGAAAATTGGTGGTGGATCTCAAAGTAGGCTACAGAGGGTCAAGATAAACATTCCAGAGAAAGATGGACTCGCGAGAAGTCCCAGTAAAAGTGCATGCAGGGCTTTATAACTGTTTTCATCACCGGCCAAAACGTGTAGCCCATAGAGCATCCTACGGAACGTGCCAATTCCGTTACTTTCGAGAGCGCAGGAACACAGCGCAATACAGTTCAAATGTCAGTAGCGTCGATACCATTACTGCACTATTACAGTCATCACCTCGTTACCCAATTTGAGTAGGGAAATCCTCTTAGGGTTTGCTGATAGAATGCACTGTTTGAGTTGATAATTTAGGGATCTGCGCACAGCACGTTGGCTGGCTGTTTTTTCTCTCTTTCAGTTCGAGCTCTCGAGTGTGAAAGAAAGCGCGCGTTTACTCCCCGGCCCGTGCGCACAAGCAGGGCTCTAAATCAACACCAGCCAACTGGCCAAATGTTAGTGCAATTTAAGTTTTGCTGGCAGAAAATACCACTTTACTACACTTTGACCCATTAGGGAGTGTGTGTTTGGCCATATGACGGAAGGTCCGTTAGATATTTCAAATGTCCGGTATTCTGCAATACAGCCGGCCACTTGTCCGGCCGGTAAGAATTCTAGCGTGAACACTGGCCTGCATGTTTATACAGTCTATTTAACTTAGATTTCGTAACAAAATACTTTAATGGCTTTAATTTAAGGGCTTTGATTTGTTATCATAGATCACCCCTCCTTATAAATAAAATTTGAAATTTCGGGCTTCCCTCGGGCTCGGGCCTACACATCCAATAATTAGTCGGCCTCGGGCCGGGCCCGGCCCAATTCCCATGGGCCCATGTCGGTTCGGGCTTGGATTTTTTTACCCGTTCTTACCTCTGCTAGGGATTATCTCTGGAGAAGGAAGTCTTGTGTAAGGAGGGTGACTATATTCAAATCAGACGTTACAGGGATTTATGATGAAAAATGTGTCAGTCTG
>NC_085859.1:55315630-55343130 GCF_034702125.1 Engraulis encrasicolus | reverse complement strand
AGGGAAGGGCAGAGGGAGGGAAGAGAAGAAGAATAGAGGAAAGAGGGAGAGGAGAGGAGAGGAGAGGAGAGGAGAGGAGAGGAGAGGAGAGGAGAGGAGAGGAGAGGAGAGGAGAGGAGGAGTTGACGTGTGGTCCCATCTTCCATGCAGCTATGAAAAACCGCTACGGAAAGATGGGCATGAAGCCTAGAGTAAGAAGTGCAAGAGAAAGTAAAAAGAGAGGGTAGAGACAGGAAGAGAGTAGAAATTAAACAACCCCCCAGATGGTCACTGACTTGGACACACACAGTCTCTCTTTTACACACACACATACACACGCACACACACACACATCCTGGGGATCAGCTGCAGTGTGTCTGAGCGGCGGCTCTGTCTCAGGGTCAGCAGGTGGAACAGAGAAAAGGGACGGGTCCCAATTAGTGCCTCGAGCAGAAACCCGTCGCCCACCCTTCTCTTCCAGTTTGAATTGGTGCAGCCTTGCAGGGAGGGCTGTGTTAATTTGGCAAAGGTCAACAACTGCAAGAGAGTACTAATATGTGATGTGACGTGCTGTGTGAATCATTATGCAATATTCGTCCGCCTATTTGAACGCGTTGTCAGTCGTGAGATTAATGGGATCAGTGGTCTTACAACACTCTTGGTCGCAGGTGGGCACACGGACGAGGTCACTTGAGACAGTCGAGATATTTTTCCCCAGGAGAGTGAATCATTAGAATCGTCTTCCTGCATCGCATGATGCCGAGGACCCAGATATACCTGTGCTAATGCAGTTGCTATCCACACACATACAACAGCAATCTCTTCAGGCCTCCCCTCTCCTACTACAGAAATGGGTAGACAATGCACACAGGCAGGCTGACGTCTAAGTTTGACAGCACAATCAACGACAGACAGACAGACCATGCCGTACCTGCGGTGCCGGAGTAGTCTGAGATGGTGAGGGGGTATCCAGCCTCATCAGGGTCCACTGAGAAGAGCCCCACCCCGAAGGAGCCGTACTGGGCGAAGGACGTGCTGTTCTCAAAGTCCTCCAGGTCGATACGCAGCTCGTAGTTGGCCTGGATGGTCAGGGCGTGGATCCGCTTCATACCTGCACAAACCAGGGAGCCAGAATTAGAAGCCCATCAGATACTACCTGCCAAAGCTCTCCACACAATATAGACCCAGTCTGAACCTCTGGGCCTGCCCATGAAACTGCTTGTTTTCCCCACGTTTGCTGTATGTAGTGGCTAATCAATACGTCTTATGACTGGCAGTGATTGGCACAGCACGGCCAGCGGATGGAGCATTCAGAGGGGTAAACATTCAGTTTCATGGGCGGGCCAGAGGTGCCGACTGGGTCTATAGCCAAACAATACCAATGGGTGGCCATGGTGTGGATCCACTTCATACCTGCACCAACCAGAGAACAGAAACATCTACATGTTACCACCCAAATACCAATAAACAATAACACTGAATGGTAGGAAGGCAGAGGGTTGGGAGGCTCCCATCGAGACATCCAGAGGTTACCACCAGTCACCAACCAACCACAACTCTCAACAGAACATGGCCATAGAGTAATGGGCTACTTTTAAAAGTAGACTAGAAAGCCCAGATATACACTAAAGAGGTGTGTGTGTGTGTGTGTGTGTGTGTGTGTGTGTGTGTGTGTGTGTGTGTGTGTGTGTGTGTGTGTGTGTGTGTGTGTGTGTGTGTGTGTGTGTGTGTGTGTGTGTGTGTGTGTGTGTGTGTGCGTGTGTGTATGTGTGTGCGCATGCGTGCGTGTGTCTCTGCGCTTGTGTTGTGTGAGTGCATCTGTGCATGCATGCATGGATATGTATTATGGGCATATGTATTGTTCATTATGTCTAACTGTTTAACTTAAACACTTAGGGTTTTCTTTTGCCTTAAGACATGTAAAAGTTTTTATCTTTTACCTGACATGTTTCGACGGTGTTACTTCCGTCTTCATCAGAGATCTGTGATGTTGTTGAGTGACGTGCTTTACAAACAGCTGATGTTGTTGTGGAAGTGTGACCTTTATATGTCTAAAGGCAAAAGAAAACCCCAAGAGTTTATGTACTATGGGCAGAGGGGGGAAAAAATCAAATTCTAGGAATAGTTCTTCAAAGAGCTAAGTCTTGTAAAGTTAAGGCTACCATGGATTTTCCCACTTAGTTGCTAAATCAGATGATTGGAGATAAAATAGAATTAGGGATTTTTTTTCTTTTCTAACTAAAACCAATATATGGCAGAATTTGAACTCTTTGAAGTTGAGATGTCCGTAGATCTTCAGAAATCGTATTTCCCTGGGAAGAATTCCAACAACCAATGAGTTTCTCCACAGCTACTGACTGACACATCAAATCACCAACAATTTATTTTAATACAGTGTAAAAACATGTTAGTGTCCTTTTTCCTCACTTGCCATGTCTGTAAGAAATTCATCTCCTTCACTGTGTGATACTAACTCCTCCCACCCCCCACTGAGTTTAAAAAATGATTACAGTCCACATCATACTTGTGGTGTCAACCCCCAAAACAGCTGTACGCTTTGTGCTAATGTTTTATCATCACATGTACTTTTATCTCTTTCACGTAGGTATACTCATACCATACCGTACTTAATGACTGTGTATCTCTGAAGCAGTTCATATTTTATGGCCGTAAACATAATAACATGATATTGCTCTTTTTATGTTTGTTATGGATGCTGAGCTGCTTTTGTGTACAAAATGGCAGTATACAAATAAACATGTATTCCCTTGACTAAACAAAAAGTGATATTTCTCATTGTGCTTCAGGTTCTATACAGTGGGACGGCATTGCTTAAGCACAGCGACATGTCTTAATGAAGCAATAAAAATGCAGAGACCAGAGTCTTTGATCCAGCAAGTAGTGTTTTGTAACACGGCTCACAAATATGCCACCAGGAAAGCAGGCAAGGGTGACATTGTGCTACGAAATCCAAAAAACGAATTCAATGAAAAGAACTGTGCTTTATAGAGCAATTAAGACATGGAACGAATTGCCATTGGATATCCGTGAAGACACGGGCAAAAAAACCTTTAAAAGGAAATTAAAAAGGTATCTTTTGAATGGTTGATATAGGTGTCATCTTAAGTTGTAAGGTCTGTTTTTTATTGTTTTAAATCTGTGAAGGAGAACTTTCAGCAATGTGGCAGCATTGCATTTTATAACAGTTTGCTAGACTTGTTGCTGACCTTTTGAGATCTTCTTGTATTTTTTTACTTGAATCTTTGAAAAACTCTTTATTTTTTGCAAGGCATGTCTATCTGTATTGTTATTAATCTGAAATGTGATGTGTTACATGTATTTGGAATTAGGACCCCAGGAAGACTAGCGAGCTGCTACGGCATAAGCTAATGGGGATCCTTTAATAAAATAAAAATAAAAATTGCTCATGAGAACATGTTCTGCAAACATAACATGTGTAAATCAAATATGAGAATTGCCAGTTGTCACTCAGCTCATAAAACTGACGGCATGTCGGTATGAAGTTATGTATTGAAGTGTATTTTGATTCTCAGTATGGTTTGTAAGTTATTCTCCACACACATCAACTGAGGATTCAGAGTCACGTCCAGGGCATTACCACGGAGACAATAAAAGGCGAGGAACGTGATGTGTGTTTAGGTGATGCAATGTAAGTTACACGGCATGTGTGTGTGTGTGTGTGTGTGTGTGTGTGTGTGTGTGTGTGTGTGTGTGTGTGTGTGTGTGTGTGTGTGTGTGTGTGTGTGTGTGTGTGTGTGTGTGTGTGTGCCATGTATGTGACTGAGGTCGTGAGAGAGGGGCTGAGAGATCAATAACAGTCTGCCTTCAAGATTGCCCTTTCAGCCTGACATACATAACACACAGTCAGGTCACAAGATACATTCACATAACAGAGTGAGTGAGGTCTGTGTGTGTGTGTGTGTGTGTGTGTGTGTGTGTGTGTGTGTGTGTGTGTGTGTGTGTGTGTGTGTGTGTGTGTGTGTGTGTGTGTGTGTGTGTGTGTGTGTGTGTGTGTGTGTGTGCCATGTATGTGACTGAGGTCGTGAGAGAGGGGCTGAGAGATCAATAACAGTCTGCCTTCAAGATTGCCCTTTCAGCCTGACATACATAACACACAGTCAGGTCACAAGATACATTCACATAACAGAGTGAGTGAGGTCTGTGTGTGTGTGTGTGTGTGTGTGTGTGTGTGTGTGTGTGTGTGTGTGTGTGTGTGTGTGTGTGTGTGTGTGTGTGTGTGTGTGTGTGTGTGTGTGTGTGTGTGTGTGTGTGTGTGTGTGTCACACACTTCAGCCAAAGAAAGCCAAATTCCAGCCTAATGTTATTAAAATATTAAAATCGGTGGTACATGTTGTACACAAACTACTAATTAAATATTGAGTGGCTGGTAAATTTCAAACATACACCCACACCCACACCCACACCCACACTCACACACAAACCACTATGAGGGCATCTTGATATTCTTCAAGAGAACATGGCAATCTAACGGCATCAGGGATTTTAAGTCCTCACACACACGCGAGGGTGCGCACATGTTGTTTATACATAAACATGGTTCGGGAGGAAGCCCGCGAGTGACTGACAGCCGTCATTACTTGCTCCCGTCTTCGCAGATATTTACACCCCTCCTTTCCCTTTCACCTGTCTTGTGTGAAGGCTTTCCGGATTGTCCCACCACCTCCCCCTACTCCTCCATTCACTAGAGCACCCAGCTACACTCCCATACAATGGGGGTGGAACGGATCTCATCCCGCATGATCGCCGCTTTAAACATCCCAGGACCGAGGCCAGCCAGCATACCACTCACACATATTGTACACCAAGCACTCAAGGGCAAACTAGTGAAACACTAACACACTTAGATAGAGGTAACACGGTACATCTTTCTTCCACATGCAAGCACCCACACATGCACACACACACACAATCAAACTCCAGCAACATGCTGTCAATGGCAAAACAGCAACGCCATACGGCAATAATAATAATAACCAATGTATGTTAATAAATTCAGATACAAATACAGAGAAAATCTTAAGTTAAACAGAATGAAATAGATGGCATGGACTTGCACGATATGCAGAAAATTAAACAATTTTGGCTGTTCAGAGTGTAGGGCATGCTGCTGCTTCGACGGCTACTCAATGATGTCTGCTGAAAGTTCCTTTAATTAAAGCTAAAGCTTTATTAAGTACTTCAGAATTCCCCAAGGGAAGGGCGGAAGGAGACACAATATCTCACAGCAAATTACCACAGAACTTTTCCTCAGAAAACTGTTAGTCTCAGAAAGTCTTTTGTAAGTCATTACAGTAGGGTGGTCTCAGTGTTGTTAATGTAGCATGGTGACCTGCAGCAAGGACAAGGACATTACACCACCAGGGATAGATTAAGACATGAAGTGTCCCTGTGCATAAGAAGGGGAGAGAAGGTTGGGTGCTATATGGGGGCATACAGTATGTACATTACAGGAGGTATTATGCAAAGGGGATTACGATGCCAAGGTGGGTGAAGGCAATACCCCATTGGGTCCTGGGGCACCAGGGCTTTGGCCCAGTACACCCATTTAGGAATAAACTCCTGAGAACTACAAGAACGACCCGTCTCATTGAAGAAATGGGTCTTTGAATTTTGTTCGGACTGCTCATTGATGTTCATTGGTTTACTTTAATAATATATGGGTAGATGACGTGACGTGTAAATTTTGCTGTCGCAGGCTCTTAAAATGAAGTAAATTCATGCTTTCAAAATTGTCAATGCTTTAAATGATTAAACTAATGTTGTTGTTGTGAAAAAGTAATGTGTAATAAATCCAGAGCTTAAATAAGTATACTTAATTTTG
The DNA here is from genome assembly GCF_034702125.1 of Engraulis encrasicolus. NCBI lineage: Eukaryota > Metazoa > Chordata > Actinopteri > Clupeiformes > Engraulidae > Engraulis > Engraulis encrasicolus. The sequence continues at coordinate 55,337,288 of NC_085859.1, read as the reverse complement.
AGTCAAATGTCACATTTGTCCTATGGTGTGACTGAGGCAAGCCTGGTTCTCCATATTAAAACATTTTTAAATAAATAATAAAAGCTCGGTCATTTGTCTAAACAACCCTGGCATGTTTTTCAAGGTGTCTATTTTAGCAAGTGGCAATGCTTAATTTTTTTCCTGTTTTTCTGAGACCGTATGGACTTATGAAACTTTGTCGCAGAAAATAATGTCCTGTGGTGTGACATCATTTTTTTGGTTAATTCTGTGGATAATTATCTATTGTTGAAGCTCCAGCGGTACATAAATTGTGACTTTAGACCCTTAAGAAGCCAATGGCAAGGGTGGATTTTAGATATTTCTCTCAGAGTTCTTCAGTCAATCAATTATGTTTTGCTACCACAAGATGTATTAGTTTTGTAGTCCTTTGGTGTGACCGCCATAAAATACATTTTGACAATAGTGTATATTTTTCAATTTTTTTTCTTATGTTGATGTATGAAAATGCATCTTACTAAAGGTGAAATTGTATTTCAGTTGGGAACGACATGGTTTTGAATTAACTCAAAAGCTCAAAAGTCCTATGGTGTGATGGTAAAAGTCCTATGGTGTGATGGTAAAAGTCTTATGGTGTTGATAGTATCTAGGTTTTACTACTAATTAATATTTAAGACCAGAATCAGTGGAATAGTTGGAATTCAGAAATGCAAGGTTTATTTGCTTGAGAGAGTGAGAGGGGAGGCCATTTAGGCCCAAAGGCCTGTCCACAGGCCTCCCCACCCCCTATCTCCAAGAAGGTGTTAACAGGACAGGTAAAGCAGAAGAAGAAGGCAGAACAATGCCAGTGGCTGAACTTAAAAACACCTCCACAGGAAATGAGGTCACATTGGATGATGTCACATACAGTGATAGTTTTAGCCAATAGCAATGGATAGGTAATTTCAAATCAGCAGTTTGGGGGAAGGGAAGTTCAGTACATCCTGATGCCATAAACAAAGGGAACTTTTATTTGGCATCGCACAGTCTAAAAGTGTTATTCAAACACGTATCAAACAATACATGGACATTGAAATGTTATGTGTCATTGGGGGCACTATTCAGATTCTTTCAGTGTGACACTTTGGAGTATCACACCAAAGGACAAACAGGTCACACCAATGGACTAGATATTTGAGAAATAGCTTTTAAAACAACTGGTAGTACATATTTTTTTTGTTTTGTTGTTTGACTAGATAAATATTGTGTATTCAAATTACTTATTCCTTTATTGGCCTTTGGAATTTATACTTTGATGCATTGTTGATGAATATTTGCTGTTGATTTTAGATACTGTCAAATTATATAAAATGTTATTAATGGTGCTTTGAAACCATAAAATATAACGGTAACAGTGAAGGAAAGATCAGTGAGAGAGTATATAGAGGAGTATAGATGAATAAAGTATGCTGTGGAGAGCTCAATATACAGCATAAATGTGCTGTCCAGCTTGAGATACCAAACAGGCACTGGCCACTACACACTACAGGTTCAATGGTGTGACAGTCATAGCATACCAACAAAAGTGTGATGGTCATGCCAAGGTCACCCTTCAGTATGAGTCTTATGAGCTCTGCAGGTTACATTCAATGACCGTATGGCTGTCATTAAGAGTTACGATAGGCTGATAATCGACGATTCAAAGACTTATAAGTGTAAAGTGTAGGTCCATATTGACTACAACATTATATTATGATCAAAAGACAAAATAATCATGTTGATATATTTGTTTCTGGCTCAGTTTTGCATTTCTGTCCTTTAGCTTGACATGAATGTCCTACGGTGTGACATGTTTTAAACACTCAAATATTTGTTTGAGCTAAACAATATGTTTGATAAACACTGAATATTGCATTAGGGAAGAACAAATTATCGTCCCTGAAAAGTTAGTATAAATTCGGACAATTTTGAACATTTAAAAGAAAGATATCCATGTTTTTCCTCGAAGGTTTCTAATAATCTCACATCTAATGGGGGAAAAAAATACTTAAATGGTCATTTCCCATTAAATTAAGACTTTATAAAATTGCAATAAATATGAAGAGTGTAACAATGTTCATAAAACTCCATCAAGCCATTTCTACATTACTTAATATATTTATTTCTTAACGTCACACCAAAGGACATATTTTCAGCAAATTGTTTTATCTACGTAAATAAATAATCAATGAATAGACCAACATTGTGACCACTTGGATTTTTTGAAAGATTAATTGCTGCACTACGTAGACATATACTTCTTTCCCTCATAAACAATGTTTCGTGAAAAAAAATGTTTTTTGCTGCCTATCCGTCATCTACCCACATATGACACACAATCTTTCACAATCTTCCTGTTGAACTGTAATGTAACAAACATACACAGTTTTTTTCTCATTTCAACATATTTCAGAAGTAGTCAACCAACAAGTGTGATGACTAATACTGTAAGTCTTGAAAATATCTAGGTCGAAGGACAATGTAGAATATATTATAGTACACGGTATATTCAACACTCAACACTGTCAGAGCATTCATTAGCATAAGGCACACTGTCTTGCATGATATTTAAAGTCAGTCTAGTATAAAAATTATAATTTTACCCCCCCCCCCCCCCCCCCCCCCCACCCCCCCCCCCCCCCCCCCCCCCCCCCCCCCCCCCCCCAGTGAGAGATGGCTGAGATGAATAAGCACCCAGAAGATGTGGACTGCTGCTGATGAGGATGGGGTGATGGGCTAACCTGTGCTGTGGGGGCCGCGCTGTGTCCAATAATACCAGAGCTCAGGCAAGTACTGAAGTGTGTGTGTGTGTCTGTGTGTGTGTGTCTGTGTGCGTGTGAATGTGAATGTGTGTGTTTACAACCCCAACTCATCTGTCATGCTGTGCCTCTCACTTTAATTCATACACTTTGGCCCAATGATACCACACAGCCCAAGAAGGCCACATTGTTCCTCAAGTCCTTTGAAGGCTGAATCTACTGCAAACATGGACTAAACATAGACACTAAAGATACAAAAGATATTGTTCTAAAAAGAAAGACATTAAAGTGAGAGTCCAGAATTTTGGACAGACACCCAAATATCTAGTTACAATTTCAAGGATGTATTGGAATCTCAAAAAAATGTGTCAACACAACAGTTCTCAAACACTCTGGCTATCTAGGAAATTGTGTCCCATTCCCACAATTCTGGTGTGTCACTTTACAGTGGCATCCATCTAAAAACAAGCTTGCCAAAACGTCAAGTTCCAGTTCAAGTTTATGTAGCCATATCAACAGTATAAAATAAACTTGAACCTGAACTTGAAACATACAGTAAATGCTGAGCTGCTGACTTTTGTGTGCAGTGTGTCCAATACAACGTATCCAGCAGTGACGTGCGGTGGGGTTGTCGCTAGTGAGGCACTGACTTTTTTTAAATCAGATTTTTAAATATATGCACAAAAATGCTGTATCGGAGTGCACGTGCCTGGTATCCAACCCTAATCTGCTTTTTCAATACAATGTGTTGGGCCCTAATCTGCATTTTCTTGCTGTGTTTACATGGACCTGTTCCTGATACAGAAAGAGCCGGCTGCCACTGCGTATAAATTCATCCCTTCTGATTAAATAAATGAAGGGACAGAGGTAAGGGGAGCAGTTCAAGTCCGCAGATGTTCATATATTCGAGCTGATTAAGTCGGAACTGAGTATGGTTACAGCAGAAAAGTACTTATTCACAGTTAACAGGTCAAATCAGAAAAACAAAAAAGTCTTATAGTGGGGTCGTATTAGGCTCAGTCATTTCAAATTGGTGTTAAAGTTTGGTTTTCACTTCCAAGTTGAAGTTTAGGGTCTATAGAACAATTTGAGTTCGAGTGTCAAACACACAGATAACAAAATGGCCTGCGGGGGGCGCTCTAAAATATATAAACTGCTATAACTTTTGATTAGTTAAACCAAATTTAACATATGAGGTATGTATGGATTCAGCATGAAGAGGAGAAACTGGTGAACTAAGTATTTGGTTGCCAGGTTAAAAACACACTATGTAATAAACAGACTTTTAGCCAATGGACAGCTAAATCCGGGCTTTTTTAAGATAAAGGGTGGAAATGCCCTCAAAGTTGCAATGAAACATAATTTATTGTTACAAGTTATTGTAAATAAAGCCTGGGTTATTACTTAACTTGATTTGTTCAGAATATCCCTGAAGCACACAGATACTTAGGATACCTATACACAAATATGGCTGCATAAAGCCTATGTGATATTTAGCACCCAACTTGCAACTTTGAGTTTATGAATTTAGGATCATGAGAACCAGCTTTTTTTCAATCAAGCCATCATTTTATTCACAACTTAAAAACTTCATATCTGGAAGAAAGTAAATCAGTAATAATAATAATAATAATAATAATAATGAAGATGATGGTGAATACTATGGGGAACATCATTTTTTCCTGCATTCAAAAAACAAATAAAAGACCATGGGGCTAACATTTATTCCAATACTCCACTCTACAATAACTATGACGGAGAACAGATACAAAAACAGTCAGTGGTCAGTCTTGGAAATTGCATGTGCACTTGCACAGATGTGTGAACTTTAACTCTGCCTTCATGCACATGCACCGAGATCTGGCAGGTCTATTTGTACAAGTAATAGTACTGCTGCACTTCACCTCTAGTTGGAATACATCTTGTCAACTGCATCGTTGGTAGTGTAGTTCAAATCTGGGAACTGTTCATTTGTTACCAGATTGGCAGGCATTTCTGGCAAATGCAGATAATAAGAACGGTTTTCATTCCTGTCAACTGTGCTGGTAACAAATGGACAGTTCCCAGATGACAGAGATGTCTTCATAACAGCAGATGATTGTGTCTACCATGTATGAAATAGTCCTATAGTATTATTTAGTAGGCCTATGCTTGCCAAATGCCTCTGCTTGCCCCCAGCAAGCATACTAATTGTTCTCCAACAGTTTATTTAGTATGCTTGCGGGAAATTGTTTCATCAACAGTTTTTTTTATTATGTATGATGAAATCCAAGGCACTCTTCGTCTTCATTAAAAAGCTTTTAACCCTATCGCGCCGGATGCATCATATATGTCTCATCAAATTCAAAGCCCTCTCCACGCTGACACAAAAAAAAATCGATCTGAAAAACATCCTGCGTGTCATTTCCAAACGTCCTGCAGTACGCGGAAACCGCCACAAGAGAGCAGCGGTCGACAACAAGTTGACCACAGCTCGGCGAAAAACAGGAAAATGGGGTAGAAGCGGTTTCCCTGACCGACGCTGAGATTTCGTCAAATTGCATAAGGTTTGTGTACAAATTTCCGAAATATAACTCTACATCCTTTAATTTGAACACTTGCTTTGTGCAATTAAGCAAGGAAGAGTTTATATTTTTACACCGTGTTGCAGAGAGATCGTGCTAAAACTGATGAGACATATAAGCACCATCCGGCGGTGGCAGGAAGTCAGCCATCAATGCATTTGCTCCATAGGGAAACTTACAAAGCATACCACGACGATCGTTTAACAAAACACACAAGTTGTTTTACTTCAAGACAAAGATATTGCCTTAAGAAACACGTTTTACTTGCAATTTTGAAAATGTAATGCAAAATGTTGAAATTATGATCTCGTAAAAAATGCATTGAAGTGAATGGAGAAATGGTCCAATTGTAGTAATGGACCCATATATTCAAATTAGACATCAAAAATGAATAATGATCTATATTACACTCATAAATAGGTTGTTGAGCATTCGATCAGCTATGTTTTTACATAGATTTTAAAAAATTACCTAACCAGGCTGTGGGAAATGTAAAATATGGTCCTGCTAAAACAAGGATAGGCTTAAAAAAATGGCAGGATCTCACTAAATATTTAAAGATAATCCTCAAATTAAATTGTCTGACAACTTTTTTAAATAAAAAAAAGATGCAAATGCATTAAAAGTCATTTTTCAATGGTCATGAAATTGGAATTTTCATTCCCTTTAAAGCCTGATGCATCATATATGATGCATCAAATATCTCAGTGACCTTAACAAAATTTTGATATTTTTTTTTACATTTCTTATAAGGGACCAATATTGAAGCAAATTCCAAAAAAATAGAATTTTCTCTCATTGCTTTCATGGTTCAGGTTTCACAGGGTTAATTAAATGTAGCTAGTTCATACTTGAACATTAAAATTTGCCAACATGTTTCGGCCAAACATTGGCCTTCATCAGGGCTTTAAAAGAGTTCAAACTTCCCCCCACTTCCCTTTATGCTTTTTGCGTCATGCTTGGGTGCGCGTCTCCAGTCCATGCGCGCCGGTAACGTGCGCGCCAACGGGTCTCCAAAACGTGCTTGCGCATGTACCCAAAACAAACATGGTGGATGTCATTCTGCCCTTACAGCAGTATTACAGAGAACAATTTCAGCATCACTATATCATTAACATTAAATATACAGCTCAAAGGAATGCCACCATATCTATACAGTCATTCAAACCAGGGTACGTCATGGCATTCAGATTGTGTATCCACCGGCTTTCCTTCTGGTTTAGTAGTTTCTGTCTATCCCCTCTTCTTGTGCTCAAGGGGACATGATCAATGCCAATAGCCGTGAATGTGACAGGGGCATTGGCATGTGTCTCATTAAAGTGTTTGACCATGGCATAATCAAAATTTCCATTCTTTCCAGCATATTTATGTTCGGCCAAACGGTCTTTAAGGCGTCTTTTTGTGCGCCCGACATAAAAAGCTTCGCAAAGCGTGCATCGCAACAGGTAAATGACATGGGTGGTTTGGCAGTTTATAAAATGTCTGATGGTAAAATCCCGATGTGTGTTTGGGTGTTTAAAACTTTTGCATTTCACCACAATGTCGCAAATTTTGCAATGCCCGCATTTGAAAGTGCCGTTGGGCTTTTGGGGGATCCACGTCTCTGGTCTCTGGTCTCTAGGGGATAGGTGACTCCGTACCACCTTATCGCCTATGGTCGGCGCTCTTTTGAAAGAAAAAATAGGGGGTTCTTTAAAAATGTCCCTTAAGGTGTCGTCACATTGTAAAAGTGTCCAGTTGTTAGTAATGACTTTGCGGATGTCATGTGCTTCTGTACTATACCGCGTTGAAAAAAACATTCGGTTGTTGTCATTGCATTTCTCATTCCTCTTTAATAAAACGCTGCGCTCTTGCGCTTGGGCCTTTGTGAGGGCCGTGTTAAGGACTTTCGGTGCATATCCTCTTTGTTTGAAGCGATCCAGCATCTCCCTGCTCTTATTTTCAAAATCATCTTCTTTGTCACATATCCTACGTAACCTCTGGAACTGTCCATAGGGAATGTTCTTGATAAGATGAGGCGGGTGAAAACTCTTTGCGTGTAACAATGTGTTTTTGTGTATGTCTTTGCGATAGATAGAAGTATGAAGGAGTCCATTAGTGTCTTTCGTGATTTCTAGGTCTAAGAAGTTGATTTTTGTTTTGCTGTATTCCAGTGATAGTTTCACATTCGCATTGGTGCTGTTGAGATAACTGTGAAAGCGTATCAACTCCTCTTCGCTGCCATTCCATATCATGATGACGTCATCAATATACCTAGACCACCAGGCGACCGCCTCCTTATAGGTATTGCTTTGTCCAAACACATAGACCTCCTCCCACATACCCATGAATAAGCCGGCATATGATGGGCTGAAACATGCACCCATAGCGCAGCCTTTGATTTGTTTAAAAAGTTTGTCTTGGAATAAAAAAATATTGTTGTTCAATGTCCATTCTGTTAGACCCAATAAAAAGTTAGTAGGTGGATTATGAGGGTGGGGCCTGGTATTGAGAAAGTGTTCAAGCGCCGCTAAGCCTTCTTGGTGGTCAATGTTAGTATAAAGGGCTTCAACATCCATAGTGACTAAGAAAGCATCAGGACCGATAGTCAAGTCCTTGATTTTGCATAAAACATCAGTTGTATCCTGTATATAGGCTGGCAATGTTGGAAGCAGAGGCTTAATAAAAAAATCTACATACTTGGATATGGGTTCCAGGAGACTTTCATTACCGGAGATAACTGGTCTCCCAGGGGCCGAAGCCCTCTGACCTACGCCTTTGTTTAATGCTGACTTTACATCGGAGGAGCGCCACTTTCTGAAGTGTTGAGCGTCATCTTATACCAGAGACTTACTCAAAATACGACAATGGAATCGACTACTTTTGCATACTCAGAAGAGGAAGGAAAGAGAATCATCACAAGTGCTTCACTACTAGACGATATAGGTGAAATGCCTTTCGCGGATAACCGACAAGCACGTGAGATTTGCATGGATTTAAAACGCCTTCAAGAAAAGGACATTAAATTGGACCTTAACGCCATTCAGTTATCGGACTATTGGAGGAAAGGATATTCCCCACGCGGTCTTAGAATAAAAAAATTCCCATCATTTGATGTAACTGAGAAAACTGAATTCAAGGCTAAATGGGAAAAGATTCTAAGCAAGTGCTCTTCCGATTTAATGCTATTACTAATAGAGGAAGCAAGAAAAGACCGAGTTGTCATTCAACAGAAAATGGAGGATCTGAACAAAAAGCTGGAAGAATTCAACAACAATAAGGACATCGAGGACCTACGTAAAAGGCTGGACGATAACATCTCTAAATTTAAAGAACAATTAAAACAAGACAAAATACGCAAATTCCAGAGGGACGAAGTTGATTACAAGGAGAACAGAGAGTATTTCTGGACCAAGGCGAAAACAACACGCTATCACGAAGCGCAACAAAGGTGGCCCAGGACGGTGTCGTTTAACTTTACAAGTGATGAAGAGGATCTGGCTACAATGCCACATACATCCACAAGGGACCAGTCGGGAAACGAGAATTCTCCAATGTCGAAGGAAAGACACAAGCCGACGAGAGGAAGAGGAAGAGGACGAGGGAGGGGACGTGGAAGAGGAAGAGAACAAGAAGGGGTCGAAAGAGACCCAATGCCCTACCTGCGGAGTCGCAAGATTTAGTTATAAATATCTCAGACTCACCCCTCTCTGAAGCACAAGTCAATGTTCTATCTAAAGGACTTACTTTTTCACCGACCACTTCCTCAGACACTTTTGATGTCAAAATTGATCTCTTTAGATTTTATAGATCGTTACACCTCAAAACATGGTATAACCTGAATCCCTCCGGGCCCGCAATTACTAATTATTCTAACACACCATTTAAGCCCAAATCCACTTTCTGTCCTATTGTACAGAACGCCACCTTGAATACTTTCGAGAGAAAAGTTAATTATGAGATTGAACAGGTGCTTACTAAGAAAAACTCTCAGCGCACACGAAACTTGACCAAAGATGAAAGAGACGCACTTAAGGAATTGGCTGACAATAAAGACATTGTAATTAAAAAAGCGGACAAAGGGGGCGCTGTTGTGGTATGGGGGTATGAACAGTATGTTAAAGAAGCGCAACGACAGCTGGATGACGAGACGTTCTACCGACCACTGAAAACAAGCCCAATGGAAACACTTACGAAGGAACTTCATGAGAAATTACAGAAAGCGAGGGAGGAGGACCTAATCTCACCTCAAGAATTCGATTTCCTGTACAATCCTTACCCACGGATGGCCTCTTTCTATCTTTTACCCAAAGTACACAAAAACGTAACCAACCCCCCTGGGAGACCAGTTATCTCCGGTAATGAAAGTCTCCTGGAACCCATATCCAAGTATGTAGATTTTTTTATTAAGCCTCTGCTTCCAACATTGCCAGCCTATATACAGGATACAACTGATGTTTTATGCAAAATCAAGGACTTGACTATCGGTCCTGATGCTTTCTTAGTCACTATGGATGTTGAAGCCCTTTATACTAACATTGACCACCAAGAAGGCTTAGCGGCGCTTGAACACTTTCTCAATACCAGGCCCCACCCTCATAATCCACCTACTAACTTTTTATTGGGTCTAACAGAATGGACATTGAACAACAATATTTTTTTATTCCAAGACAAACTTTTTAAACAAATCAAAGGCTGCGCTATGGGTGCATGTTTCAGCCCATCATATGCCGGCTTATTCATGGGTATGTGGGAGGAGGTCTATGTGTTTGGACAAAGCAATACCTATAAGGACGCGGTCGCCTGGTGGTCTAGGTATATTGATGACGTCATCATGATATGGAATGGCAGCGAAGAGGAGTTGATACGCTTTCACAGTTATCTCAACAGCACCAATGCGAATGTGAAACTATCACTGGAATACAGCAAAACAAAAATCAACTTCTTAGACCTAGAAATCACGAAAGACACTAATGGACTCCTTCATACTTCTATCTATCGCAAAGACATACACAAAAACACATTGTTACACGCAAAGAGTTTTCACCCGCCTCATCTTATCAAGAACATTCCCTATGGACAGTTCCAGAGGTTACGTAGGATATGTGACAAAGAAGATGATTTTGAAAATAAGAGCAGGGAGATGCTGGATCGCTTCAAACAAAGAGGATATGCACCGAAAGTCCTTAACACGGCCCTCACAAAGGCCCAAGCGCAAGAGCGCAGCGTTTTATTAAAGAGGAATGAGAAATGCAATGACAACAACCGAATGTTTTTTTCAACGCGGTATAGTACAGAAGCACATGACATCCGCAAAGTCATTACGAACAACTGGACACTTTTACAATGTGACGACACCTTAAGGGACATTTTTAAAGAACCCCCTATTTTTTCTTTCAAAAGAGCGCCGACCATAGGCGATAAGGTGGTACGGAGTCACCTATCCCCTAGAGACCAGAGACCAGAGACGTGGATCCCCCAAAAGCCCAACGGCACTTTCAAATGCGGGCATTGCAAAATTTGCGACATTGTGGTGAAATGCAAAAGTTTTAAACACCCAAACACACATCGGGATTTTACCATCAGACATTTTATAAACTGCCAAACCACCCATGTCATTTACCTGTTGCGATGCACGCTTTGCGAAGCTTTTTATGTCGGGCGCACAAAAAGACGCCTTAAAGACCGTTTGGGCCCGAACATAAATATGCTGGAAACAATGGTAATTTTGATTATGCCATGGTCAAACACTTTAATGAGACACATGCCAATGCCCCTGTTACATTCACGGCTATTGGCATTGATCATGTCCCCTTGAGCACAAGAAGAGGGGATAGACAGAAACTACTAAACCAGAAGGAAAGCCGGTGGATACACAATCTGAATGCCATGACGTACCCTGGTTTGAATGACTGTATAGATATGGTGGCATTCCTTTGAGCTGTATATTTAATGTTAATGATATAGTGATGCTGAAATTGTTCTCTGTAATACTGCTGTAAGGGCAGAATGACATCCACCATGTTTGTTTTGGGTACATGCGCAAGCACGTTTTGGAGACCCGTTGGCGCGCACGTTACCGGCGCGCATGGACTGGAGACGCGCACCCAAGCATGACGCAAAAAGCATAAAGGGAAGTGGGGGGAAGTTTGAACTCTTTTAAAGCCCTGATGAAGGCCAATGTTTGGCCGAAACATGTTGGCAAATTTTAATGTTCAAGTATGAACTAGCTACATTTAATTAAAAGCTTTTTAATGAAGACGAAGAGTGCCTTGGATTTCATCATACATCTTTAAGTTACGTCTAACCAAAGAGCACCTTCGCACTACAAAACAGAACGCCGAAGCCCTCTGACCTACGCCTTTGTTTAATGTAGTTTTTTTTATTATTCTACTTTTTTCCATTCACCTCGGCCTATGGGAATCGCCATTCATTAGTACGGCGGCTCTGAATCGTTGCAGCGTTCGAGATAGAGACACGGTTCGAGTGCCAAAACGAGCGGCTCGAAAAGGGCTCAGGGTGGTGTATTTTTCGCTGGCCTACCCCCTTTCATTCCTTCACCAGACTTGTTTTTCCTCAGTTTTCTCTCTGTTTCCCCCCCTCATTGAAATGAATGGTAGAATGGTCAAGATGATGATGTCACAAACTGTGGCAGTTAAAGTGAGAGGTGACCTGTCCTGGGGTTTTTGACTAGGTATCAACTAGGTAAAGGCATTGTCAGAGAGGTCTTGGCTCTGAATACAAACTGTGTGAAGATCATAAGCAAACTCTCAAAAAATTTTCAGAGAGAGCAGGTTTAAAATCCCTATGATGCGACCCCATTCACTTAGAAAAAACATGTGTGATCAGCTCAGCGCATAGGCCTGAATATGTCATTTTTTTTTATTGAACCACTTGGCCTATAAATGTGATCTCAGCTTTGACATGAAGAGCAGGGTTGTGCCATTTGTGTGTCAATATCATCTGACAACTTGAAAAACTTTTGGAGATATGACAGCGTAAAAACAAGGCTGCACATATTACCGGTACTCAGCTATTGACTGCCAAACTGTCACCTTTAGAATCTTCATTCATACACACGCACGCACGCACGCACGCACGCACGCACGCACGCACGCACGCACGCACGCACGCACGCACGCACGCACGCACGCACGCACGCACGCACGCACGCACGCACACACACACACACACACACACACACACACACACACAGCCTTGTAGAACTTTAGACCTCACCTGGGCAACTGTGGCCTAATATGCTGTTGTGGCCACTCTATACAGTAAGTGGCAGTGGCCTACTGGGTAGGGTGTTGGTCCGTCAGAGGGTTGCAGGTTCGAATCCCACCCTTACTTCTCCCTACCCACCCATTGCTGAAAGGCACCTGAAGCATCTGCACACACACACACCTCTCTCTCTCTCTCTCTCGCACACACAAACACACACACACACTCACAAACACACACACACACACACACACACACCTCTCTCTCTCGCACAGACAGACAAACACACACACACACACACACACACACACACACACACACACACACACACACACACACACACACACACACACACACACACACACACACACACACACACACACACACACACACACACACACAGACACTCACATACTCAGACCTCAGATCTCTTTGCAAATTGACCGCCTATGCTGATGACATTAGTAGTAGGAATGAGGAATGATAATGATAGTGAGTAGTGAGTAGTGAGGAATAATGATATTGTGGGGCTGCTGTCTTGTCTGGACACTTTTTCAAAGGCTACATCAGCACGGATTAACTGGAATAAATGTTCCTCTCTCCTGCTGGGGAACTGGGGGGTTACCCCACCACCATGACTCCCTCAGCAAGGTGTGTGGGAGAAGGGGGGTTTAAAATACTGGGGGTGTTTTTGGGCTCTGTGTGTGTATACAACAGCTCTGTGTGTGTGTGTGTGTGTGTGTGTGTGTGTGTGTGTGTGTGTGTGTGTGTGTGTGTGTGTGTGTGTGTGTGTGTGTGTGTGTGTGTGTGTGTGTGTGTGCATAAGCCGCAAGCATACTAATAGCATTGTCTCTCCGGAAATGCAGTCATATTATTATTATTATTATTGATTTATTTTCTTCCAGATATAACATTTTTTGTGATTTTATGTGTGAATAGAATAGGCCCTATGACTTGATTGAAAAAAAAAGTTGATACTCATGATCCTAAATTTATAAACTCAAAGTTGCAAGTTGGGTCCTAAATATCACATAGGCTTTGTGCAGCCATATTTGCGTATAGGTATCCCAGGTGTCTTTGTGCTTCAGGGATATTCTGAACAAATCAAGTTGAATGATATCCCAGGCTTTATTTACAATAACTTGTAACATTAAATGATGTTTCATTGCAACTTGGAGGGCATTTCCACCCTTTATCTTAAAAAAACCTGAATTTTGCTGTCCATGGGCTAAAAGTGTGTTTATTACATAGTGTGTCTTTAATCTGGTTACCAAATACTTGGCTCACCTGCTCCTCCTCTTAATGCTGAGTCCATGCATACCTCATATGTTAAATTTGGTTAAACTAATCAAAAGTTATAGCAGTTTATATATTTTAGAGCGCCCCCCCGCAGGCCATTTTGTTATCTGTGTGTTTGACACTCGAACCCAAATTGTTCTATAGACCCTAAACTTCAACTTGGAAGTGAAAACCAAACTTTAACACCAATTTGAAATGACTGAGAAAAATTGCATAGGCCTACGACCCCACTATTAAATATATCAATCAAAAAGAAACCAAATTCCTTTACATTCCACGGTTTTGACCTTTCTGTAAAGAAAGACTTGCTAGTAATAGCCTAATTAAGCGGGCTTGCGGAGCAAGGACCATGCAGAGCATGGCCCTTGCAGAGCAAGGCCCGTTTATAGTAATCTCTAAGTCCTGTTTTATTATTATCGTTCTTGTGCAGGGCAGCAGTAAAAATAGAAAATGGATCTCCTCCTAGGCCTTTCGAGATAGAGACACCGTTCAAACACTAAAACGACCGACTCGGCTTGGAGATCGCGTCTCGTTATAGGCTTCTCCGTGTCTCTTGTCGTTTTCCCGTTTTTGGCGATTTTGTGAAAGCCTGGGTCCCCATTGAAAATAGTGGTGGAACCTCCATGAACCAAAGTTCCGCCACTCTAGAGATTAGAGTGTAGGAGGCTTTTTCGGTCATAAAACATCAACACTTTCACCTAGAAGTTTAGTTGACGCGTTGTTAGCGAGCTCTATGGGATGTCTCCAAATTGTGAAAGTTTCATTTCCCAACTCCCAATACTTTTTAAATGGCAGGTTTGTAAAAAAAACAGGCCTGGCTCTATGGAGAATCCCAGTCTTTCGAAAAGGGCATTTTTCAAGAGATCAGCGCATGTCCCACACGGAGGTCCATTTGTGCCTGAAAAATTTAACCTATAAACTTCATTCAAAGACTGTTAGAGAGATCACAAGCATGACTCCGATCTGTGAAAAGGACACGTGCCAACTCCTTTTAGTTTTTTTACAACGATGTTGTAAAGACAAAAAACTCATTCTCATTTTCTCCCTTTTTAAGGCTCAATACTAACTGTCTTTCAGTCAATCACAACAGGTGCAGCCTATGAAGGGTTCCATTTCAACTGTCACTGTCTCAAGATTCTATTCTTAACGAGCAGGTGCGAGCAAGCATTCTAGAAGTGTATTGTTCAGCTCTGCAATGCAATGTAATATAGTCTTGCTGGACTATGCATGACAATTAGCTGCTTGGCTTAGTGGTAATGCATGCCGCTGCATTAGAGAGAGGGAGGTTGAGGGTTCAAATCCCACCCGAAGCCATGTTGATTTTCTAAATTATATCATATGCAGCGTTCCTTGGCCGACTTAAAATGCCATGTATATCATTTAGTATGGATGGCAAATGTGCTGAATTACAGATATTGAGGTTGGGGGTTCGAAACCCAGTCAAAGCCATGTTGATTTTCAAAATTATATCATATGCAGTGTTCCTTGGCCAACTTAAAATGCCATGTATGTCATTTAGTATGCATGGCAAATGTGCTGGATTACAGATATGGAGGTTGGGGGTTCGAATCCCAGTCAAAGCCATGTTGATTTTCTAAATTATATCATATGCAGCGTTCCTTGGCCGACTTAAAATGCCATGTATATCATTTAGTATGCATGGCAAATGTGCTGGATTACAGATATGGAGGTTGGGGGTTCGAATCCCAGTCAAAGCCATGTTGATTTTCTAAATTATATCATATGCAGCGTTCCTTGGCCGACTTAAAATGCCATGTATATCATTTAGTATGGATGGCAAATGTGCTGAATTACAGATATTGAGGTTGGAGGTTCGAAACCCAGTCAAAGCCATGTTGATTTTCAAAATTATATCATATGCAGTGTTCCTTGGCCAACTTAAAATGCCATGTATGTCATTTAGTATGAATGGCAAATGTGCTGAATTAGGGATATGGGGGTTGGAGGTTCGAACCCCAGTCGAAGCCATGTTGATTTTCAAAATGATATCATATGCAGTGTTCCTTAGCCAACTTCAAATATCATGTATTGTATGTCATTTAATATCAATGGCAAAGGGGTTGGATTACAGATATGGAGGTTGTGAGTTCTAATCCCGCTCGAAGCCATGTTGATATTCAAAATTTTATCATATGCAGTGTTCCTTAGCCAACTTAAAATACCATGTATGTCATTTAGTATATCCCCAAAACGCAGAGCTACAACACTTTCAAGATGGCTGAATCCAAGATGGCTGAATTGTTTGGCCCATAACTTCTGACTGGGTGGATGGAGTTTTTCCAAGATTTCTTTTAGCTTTATTTTCTCAATAGTACTTTGTTTCATCTCTGCCCCAAAAGGCAAGCCCGCTTCCAGCATTTTCTGTGAGAATGCATTTCTAGTTGACATTACAAGCCTGAGGAAATTTGAAAACAACACACAAATTAGCCTTCTGATTCTCTAAATGTCATTTGCTCCATCAGCCTAATTTACAGCGGCGGCATCATTATTTAACATATTACAGAACAAAAACTGTACTGGAATGAAATGTGTTGTAATGGAAAATATATCTTGTATTATGCCTGTTCAATAAAATGGCATTTTGGGCATGTTTTTGTAAAGTTTTCAACATGAAGACAGAAAAGAGAAAAAGGCCATTTCACAAAGTCTGCAGAGGATGAATGAAAATGTTAAAAACAGCCTTTGCCAGAATCCCCTGAAGCTGCTAGCGTCTATGAGAGTCATCAAATGAGGATAGGTCCATCATCCCCAGTTACTGTACATCTGATTCAAAGCAGCTGACCCATGTCTTATGAGCTCTGATCAGGGGTTACATTAGGTCATGAAGTCTATCCAGACCCACTCCGCATCAGACACTAATAGTAGCTAAAGCTGAGAGGTCACTTGGTAGGTGTGGTGTGAGGTGTGAGATACAAATATCTGTATGTATTGCTAGAAGTGGTAAATGTTCAGAGCAGATATTTGCTCAAGCCATTCAATAAACCTGATCATTTTTTATCTGTGCAACACCTTTAACACTTAATGGAATCACATGTGTTGTGAAGTGAATTTTACCCACCTCTGTTTATGGGTTGGTTTGAAACACAAACTAAATCTGCAAATTATGGAAGCTAAAAAAGTACTTGAAAAGTACATGAATGCCTCTGTAATGGAACACCAAAAGAAATTGTATGTCATGTGTAAGGTGTGGGAGACTGAAAGAAAGGTATGTCATGGACAAATAGAAAAGAAGAACAGGAGAAAAAATCTAGTGTGTTATGCACAAGCAGTGAGGAATGAAAAAAGATGTGCCTGACAGGAGGAAATAAAGAGAGAGAGAGAACCCTGTAGGCCTGACCCTGTTAAGAGCTGGCCATGCCTCCATGGAAACCAATGCAATCCATTTTGTTTTACGTTGCTGCCTGCAACCGTTCCTCCATCACATTATCACAGGCCTGAGTGAGGCGAATGAATATGAGGGAAGCGGCTGTGCAGCTGATGCAAACACAGTGGTGTAACGCTCAGGCGTAACACTCAGGTCTCTTGCCCCTCATCATTGGAACTCAAAGTTAGCAAAGGCAATGCAATTTAGGACTGCTTGGACCATCAAATACAGATTAGTAGAGTCTACTACCAAACACAATTTAACTCTCAAGCTCTTCATCTCTAGGATCTTTCTGGATGTTTCTCTTTCTGCAAAGTCCTAATTCAAGCATCCCCTCACCAACACATTTTTAGCGTTCTCCGCCTTCAAACAGCTTCCGAGTCCCACCCCCGCCCCTCAACCTAAACGTTCCTGCTTATGTTCAAATGATGCATCTACTCAGTACTCTCTCCTGATTTGCATCTTTGCATTAATTAATCCACTTGAGACTTCTGTTCTTTCCCCTTGGTGGAATAAGAATGACTTTCTGCAGACCTGCGAGACTGCACATCAGGCAAAGTCTAGTAGTGGAACGGCTGAGGAGCCTGCATCACTCCACTAATGTTTCACTAATTGCCTTTCAGCTTTTCTAGCACCTTTCAAAAAGTCAAGCCATGGGGAAGAGAGAAAAATGGGGAAAAAAATAATGAATAAAAAAAAGAATAAAATAAATAAGAAGTAGAGGGAAAGCCTGCACATATTCAGTGAGGCAGATCTGCAATGTTGACAAGATGAGTTTGCAGAAGCTGTGATCCAATGGTTAGGGAGGTGGACTTAAGATCAGAAGATTGCAGGTTTGAATCCCTCTGTTACTGCGTCCTACACCTCCATCCATGCCTGAAGCACCCTTGAGCAAGGCACCTAACCCCGAACAGCTCCAGGAGCTGTAACCAATGCCCTGTAAAATACAGTAACGGTAAGTTGCTTTTGATAAAAGCGTCAGCCAAATGTAATATAATGAAATGTAATGAGTTATAGACATACACTATCAGTGATAGGGACATCAAGGAACTGTCTGTAGCTTCTGATCTGAAATATTATAGAGGGGCGTGAACATTTCAAGTTAAAATGGCCATCTGAATGGCCTAGCCATGAAAAGAGGAGGTGGGGCTGTTACATAATCTCTCTGCAATATATCACACCATTCTACCTTGAAGCTGAAATGCTTTTCATAATCAGAGCAGTTATTATTCACTGGATCTGGCTGTAACCATAATGACTTTCATTCCAGTTCAGATCTTTTGGTCCAGAGATATAGCTCCTGGTTCCTCACCATTAGGTCAGAAGTTAAAAGGCCTTTAAAGATGAAAGATGAAAGATGACAGCGTCTTACAACTTAGCTTCTTGGAGGGCTATGACCTGGATTAATGAGGATCTTCTTAGACTGTCTAATTCACCCATTCTGCTGCTACTCTAAAGGTGCTGACGGGTCAAAGTCTTCCCCTCCTCCCTACCCCTACCAGCTGGGTCCATGTCTTTCTGCCTTGGGAGTAATTCTGTCCCTACCAACTCTGGGTGATGACTGGATCTAAAACAGGGGAAATGTATTTCCTGCTGAACCATTTTGTTAAATTATTAAATTCAGTTTAAATCAAAGTTCTCTCTCCGAGTTACAGGCTGAAGCAAAACCTTCTTCTTCATCCAACTCTGTGTGTGTGTGTGTGTGTGTGTGTGTGTGTGTGTGTGTGTGTGTGTGTGTGTGTGTGTGTGTGTGTGTGTGTGTGTGTGTGTGTGTGTGTGTGTGTGCGTGTGTGTGTGCGTGTGTGTGTGTGTGTGTGTGTGTGTGCGCGTGCGTGCATGTGTGGGTGCGTGACTTGCATGCAAAGGAGACTTTGGAGCAAATATCTTATCACATCTACCTACTGTCTGACACATATCAGCAGGAGAGGAGAGGAAGAGGGGAGAGAAGAGGAGTGGAGAGGCAGCCGTGGCCTGGCCTAGCTAGGGAGGTGGACTTGAGATCAGAGGCTTACAGGTTCGAATCCCTTACCACTCCTCCCTACACTCCAGCATGTTTGCAATGCTCTTGAGCAAGGCAGACCAACATACCCTCTATTAACTGTAAGTCGCTTTGGATAAAATCATCAGATGAGTGGTATGTACATGTTATTGATGTAATGACAGTGATTTGAGATTATGTCCGTGAGACACTGCAGTACATCAATAAGAAAGGTCACCTGTGTGAAATGGAATCAGCCCAGTCAACCCGTTCCCAGAATCAAGACAACAAAGACAACAGCACGTCTGAACTCTTCAAGCCGACCATTACATGATATAAAAATCCACTACCTAACCCTCAACGGACACATAGCGTTCACTAGCAGTCTGAATGCAATGAGCAATGTTGCAATTGGTGGTGATTGTTGCTGGAGAGAGAGGGAGAGAGAGAGAGAGAGAGAGAGAGAGAGAGAGAGAGAGAGAGAGAGAGAGAGAGAGAGAGAGAGAGAGAGAGAGAGAGAGAGAGAGAGAGAGAGAAAGATTTGTGGTGATGAGAGATGGAGAAGAGAGAAGCATGTGGAGAGGAGGATGAGGGCAAAGGAGAGAGGTGGGGGGGGGGGTGGAGGGATGCAAGATAGATGGGGAAATGATGAAGAGACGATGAAAGAAGATGAAGGAAGGCTGGATTGCCCCCCCCCTCCCAATACAAACAGTATAATGGGGACCCAATTCTCTCTCCCTGGGCCCGGGACAGCATACTCAATTGTCCCTCCCAACTGTCAACGGGCCTGATCTCATCTCACCTCTCTTCTTGCCACTCCCCATCCTGTCCCTCTGAAATATCAAAACAGGATGGAGCTCACAGAAAAGAGACCCTGAAATCGCACCCCATCCCCCTCCCTCCCCCATGAACGTCCTGATCTGACTGCCTCATGACACGCCTACCTTTCTCACACTCACACTGTGTATCTGTCCACCTGTCTGACTGTCTGTACAGCTTTAATTTTTTCACGTTTCTGTCTGTCTGCACATCTGTCAGTCTCTATTCAGACTGGCATCATGCAAAGGCGTATTTATTTCACGCTAGTGCATTCTGCGTTGAGGTGCGACGCCTTTGCATGTTAAGTGGTGCTGCTCAACGCCTCAGAACAGCAGTTCTGTCACATGACCAAACTTGCACATTTCTGTCCCACGCAGAGAATTTCCGTTGCTAAACGCGAAAATGCTCAGACGTGCCCTGACCAAAACTATCCCTAACCCTAACGTGTCAGTAAACCAACATTTGTGATGCTTTACTTTTAACGCTTTACCAAAAACAGCGAAACAAGCAAGGGAAATGGCAAAATTATGCCTAAACCAAAACCATACCTAACGCTAACCTGCCACAGGGCATTGTGGAGCACACAAAGTCACACGAGTTAGCATGTATAGTCACACGCGATAGGCTCTTCAAGTCGGTGTGTTATGCAAACATAGTAGCATGATGACATGTTACTCTATCTGTGTGATTCTCTGCCTTTCTATCTTGGCTGACAGATGTCTCTCAGTCTGTAAATGTCTTCTAATGTTCACTCACCCCAATCTTCATTATTTAACACTCACCATCTTTCCCCCGAGCTGTTTTTTTCACCTGTTTTCCCTGCTTGTTCTTCCCTTATCCCTCATTTTTTTCTCCTTCCCAACTACATGAGTCTCTCTGTCTCTCCCTCTTCTCACTCCCACTTTCCACTTTCTCACTGAATCTCTAACTCTCTCTCTCTCTCTCTCTCTCTCTCTCTCTCTCTCTCTCTCTCTCTCTCTCTCTCTCTCTCTCTCTCTCTCTCTCTCTCTCTCTCTCTCTCTCTCTCTCTCTCTCTCTCTCTCTGTGAATGTGTCTGCTGCCAGAGGCTGCCTTGTATGTAAATGATGAGCTGATTTAATTAGACTAGATTGCAGCTCTTGTGTTATTCCAACCCAAACCTTCACACTCTTCCCTCCAGTTTCCCTTCCCTCCACTTCTCTTTTCCTTTCTTTCTTCTCTCAACTCATACTTCTTCTGTGTACTGAAACTGATTTCTTCTGGGGAATGAAGTATTATTTGAGCAGAATTCTCCAAAGAGGAGGAATCACATTAAGGGCAAATTAAATCAAAATTCCTTTTGGAGAATAGCAAATAGAACTTTTACTAAAAATTTTGCTCTCTCTTCACAAACTCTATGTTTCATTGCAATTGATGCCTCTGATGCACTGGGATGACTTATTCCTTATTTTTATAGCAAGTTCCCAAACCCCAAGGCAAAGCATGCATTTGGTGCAATTTGCAGCCTGACATAAAACTGAAGACTACATGTAACTCATTGTTTTCCGTCTTTCTTTGACAGAATTTATTTTGTGAGATCTCTCATATGTATTGATAAGAGATCTCTTTTGTACTGAAGAGGAATGTGGTGAATGCTTAGTGTGTCAAATCAGTTTGTGGATTTTGCCCGATT
>NC_085859.1:55303130-55310630 GCF_034702125.1 Engraulis encrasicolus | reverse complement strand
AAACAAAGAGACAATGCCCCACGTTCTATTTCCAGTCACAAATGATCAAAGAGTGTCTGATTTCTACGATTAGCGGTCGGCGACTCTTTGAGCTGCTAAAGTTCCATCTTAGAATGTCGCACACGACGAGGAAATCTTCCCCGACAATAGCTTGCGATGGTCCTGGGGGGTAACGTTCCAGCGATTGTCGTAAGGGGTGTTTCAGCCGAGAATAGGGCCGATAGTCGCGTAGTTTGAGCCAGGCTTTATATTCAGATGAGGTTTTAGAATCATCTCCATGGAGACACCATACAATTCTACAATGACATCATTCTATGTCACTGACAAGTGACCACATTGGAATCCAGTGGCAGCCTAACATACATCTGTCCAAGAGCCTATCACCCTAAGGTGAAACTGGCTGGAGTCCTATGCTGAGCCTATTGATCCTTCCCACATGACGTCATTTGGACATGAACTACCACCACGTAGTCTACCACAACCAACAACGGAGACCAACCAGTGCAACATTTTACGATCATCCAAATGACTGACCGTAGCTAGGACATGAGCTATTTCTTTGTTGTTGACATTGGCTAGTAGCCTAGGCCTACCCGCTGCACTGCAGCTGACACAAAACAACAGCAAATTTATAACACTGCGTCTTAACAGGTTAATTGCATTAACCTGATCCTGAACGTTCAATGAAAAATGTAAACAAACCTTCGCTATACTAAGATGTGACCGCTGGTTCCAGGGATGATTTAGGTAAAGGCACGTCATCCCACATGACACAAAACAACTGTAGGCATCCAGATTATTACGCCTTCAGATCCTTTTCCATATTATGGCGATGGGTTTTTAACACCGCAAAAATATATAGATCGTATGGACCAATGTCTGGGAAAGAAGAAGCCGTTGCGTGGTTAACAAGCCTTGTGGAAGCAGTGTGTGGGAAACACCGTGACAGTAGACATTTTAAATATTATTCAGTCTTGTGTCCTCATGTTGAAGTTCAGCGAAAAACCCTACCCTTACTTAGATCGAAATGCTGTGTTGATTTTCATGTACTTACAGAATGATGATTATCCGGCACCTTCGTCAGTTCCACACTATCTGAGCTATGTGCTAATATCCAGGAGCAAACAAGAATCCAACTGACTTCTTCATTGTCCTGCTGCAAAATAAGTATTTTTACACTCAGGTGAGGTTTTAGAATCATCTCCATGGAGACACCATACAATTATATAATGACATCATTCTATGTCACAGACAAGTGACGACATTGGAATCCAGTGGCAGCCTAACATACATCTGTCCAAGAAAGAGCCTATGAGTTTCAACTGTCTGGAGTCCTGTGCTGGGCCTATGCTGCCCTACAAAGGCAAAGTGCAGTGACTACTGGCGCCGACTATGGGGGGGGGGGGGCACGGACCTTTTTGCCCCCCCCCCAATAATAAAGTTGGGGGGCAAAAACACCCCAATAATGACACGTTAAAAATAGTTGATTTCACTGATGATTTAAACCCACTATGAGAATGTGAAGTCTGTAGCCTATCCCCTTTCTCACTGTCTCGTTTTTTTTAAACTCACAAACGGTGAATTCATGAACAAATTTGTGTTTGAACCGTCGGTACGAGCGAGCACGCACAGGGAACATCTGCAGCATCGGTCATGGCCAATCGGCGGGAGCGCGCATAGCCTACTTGAGTGGCAGAACGCCATCCTCTTTGGCCAGAGAAAGCAGTGGGAATGTTGACCAACATGTTTATTATTTGTGAAGACTATAGCGTACATGGACAATGTTGTGTTATGTGTTTGCTTGATTATTGTATTCGCACTGGCGATTTTTGTTTGCGATGGTCCAGGAAGTTTAAGGAACTGCAGGCTGCGCAGCATAGGTAAAGTGATGAATTGAATAGGCCTAGGCTAACTGAAAAATTATACTGTCCCTCAGAAATGTGTGTATTTAAGCCAGTCCTTAATGAGAGCAAATGTGATTAGTAGGCATATGGCTTCGCGTTAAACTGCGGTGCAAGCATTGTTCTGGGCTTTGCTGCTGAAGTGTAACAGAGCAAGATTAATTCATTCGAGGTTGGATTCCCGTTGCCAGTTGAGAGTTGTCAACTTTGTTTGGTTTGTCGGCCACATGAACATTTATTTTCTGGTGACTCCATCTCAATAACGGCTGTAGGCCTATTTCACTCCAACCATGACATGGAGGTAATCGTGTTCTCACAACTAAACAAATAATATCCTAGCTTTGAATGACACATAGCCTAATCTAAAATATTATGATCAGACATGACCCGCCCCTGTTCAGTTTTCATTGCAATGGGGCTATTTCAATGTTTGATAATAAGTTATTGACAAGTTGAACCCCAGATTGCACGCTATGTCTGATTTGCTGCGTAATAATTCCACCTGTTTGGTCGAATACAGATGTCCAGAAATAATAGGCTACAATAGTCCCGCGCACATCCACATCTGCGATTCTGATTGTGTGATTGCGTTTAATTTCTGGCGAAAATGATGGAGACTATACGGTTGCAAGATTGAGACAGGTTTGAAATGCAGTTCGCACTAAACAATCTAATTCCCAAAAATAATCCTTGCATGTTTGTTGATAGAGGTGCTCCGATCACCATTTTTTGGCCCGATCACCGATACCGATCACCAAAAATCTTTATCTTCCGATTACCGATCATTGCCGATCACAAAAATGATTTCCTATTTTTTGAATAGCCTATTAATTATCCTTATTGAATACCATTTCTGCCCATAAACCAATCAATCTTAATTTGCACATGTCTATTATTAGGCTATTATTATTATTATTATTATTATTATTATTATTATTATTATTATTATTATTATTATTATTATTATTATTTTATTATTATTTTTTTTATTATTATTAGGCTATTATTATTATCTTTCAGACTAGTGTTGGTAATATAGTCTACAGTATTAATCAATGTATAAGTTATTGCATAGAATAACTAAACTATTTAAGATTGAATTGAAACTGAAACATTACATAGTCTTCCACATACGAGAAAAAAACAACCTGTCGCTTTAAATGAGCAGCCTCGTGAGGAGAGCCCCTCCCCTCTCTGTCACCGTCCACAGCTGCAGTGCTCCACTACCGTTCTGAATCTCTCTCTCAAGTTTTAACCACATCTGTCGCCGTTTGCTGTTTCAGCGACTATCAAACTAATCGACTGACTGCCAATTACAACTTTGAAAACAATAATTGACATGTTTGTGCTGATAACGCGAAGTTGTCGGGTGCTGACCGAGGTAACTACACAGGTTAAATGGCTCACTGGCAAGTAGGCTACTCAATCGAAAATTACATTGTCAGGTAAACGGCGCATGGATCGAAAAATCAAATCATTGTTGATGCAGATATGGTTATGAATGGTGGAAATGAAGGGGGGAATGCATGAAAATGAAAAGTTATAGACAAGCAAAGATGTCTTCTTTTGGTGCAGTTGCAGCTGTGCAGAGCCAGCGCCTACAGGCAGCTCCAGGTGTAAAGGCAAAAAGGTTGTGTCAGGAATTTAATATCTCGCAGATCGGTTTTTTGATCGGCATGTTTTTCCGATCACCGATCAGGCTATTTTTGGCCATTATCGGCCGGTCATGATCGGCAGCCGAGCAATCGGAGCACCTCTATTTGTTGACAACACAACATGCACAACATGCTATCTGAAGTGGTCCATGCGCTTTCGCGTTTGTTAATCAAGTATGGCTATATGCCAACATTCTGCCAACGTGGAAAAGGTGCCATGCTCCTCACAATCCGGTGCGTCACGGGAATGCTGAGTTCAAGGTAGCCTAGGTAAGACCACTGGAGCATCTGGAAGATTATTCTCTGCTTTTATTTAGAGCAGTGTCAAACTAACGTTTCGAATTTACCACTTCTTCATCGGAGCCGAAGATGTGGCATCCTCGGCACTGCTCAAAATAAAAAGAAGAGAATAATCTTCCTCAGATGCTCCGGAGAACTTTCCAACTTTGAAATCTGGCAACATGCTTGCACTGTAGGCTATTTCTAAAACGTCTTTATGGCAACTAAGTAGCCTATTAACGGTATTAATGTCTGTAGGCTATATTCAGTAAATAACGGGTCTGCATCTGGCTAAATGCCGTGCAAATGCGCGACTGAAACTCAGAGGTAACATTGACATCACGCAATACCCCCCCCACCGCCCCCCCCCCCCCAAAAAAAAAAAAACTGCCCCCCCCCCCCCCACCCCCCCAATGTTGACATGAAGACGGCGCCTATGGCAGTGACTACATATTTTTTTCAAACTTGAGGTTATGCTGAGGATGGTCTTAATTATACCTCCTTGATGTGATGACAAAGTGCCATGGTGCAAATGTGTCCCTTTATGAGATGTTGTTATGTCATATTTGGCAGTAGAGTGGAAGTCAGTTGTTGTAAATGTTTGACCCATCACATCTTGTTACAGCTATCATGAACTTCTACAAAGGGGGAAAGTGC
This sequence comes from Engraulis encrasicolus, assembly GCF_034702125.1. NCBI lineage: Eukaryota > Metazoa > Chordata > Actinopteri > Clupeiformes > Engraulidae > Engraulis > Engraulis encrasicolus. The sequence goes on along the minus strand of NC_085859.1, from coordinate 55,306,138 downwards.
AGTAACTAGAGGTGTAAAAGTTGGGCTGAAAAAATAATTACATCATTCTATGTCACAGACAAGTGACCACATTGGAATCCATTGGCAGTTCAACATGCATCCAGAGAGAGTGGATAATAATACTCCTAGAATCTCTGATGCACCTGTCCGAGCCTATCACCCTAAGGTGAATCTGGCTTGAGTCCTGTGCTGAGTCTATACTGCCGAATAAAGGCAGTGACTACATATTTTGTCAAACCTGAGATTAGACTGAAGATGGTCTTCAAAGTGTCATGGTGCAAATGTGTCCCCTTTCAGAGATGTTAATATGTCATATTTGCTACAATGTCCAACCTAACATGGCTCTAAAGGCATTTACTGTATGTCAATTTAAATGTTGGCACTTGTAGGGCAGTCTAAAGGTGTAGGAGCTCAAGAATATCGTCTCTCCCTCATTGTGTGTGTGTGTGTGTGTGTGTGTGTGTGTGTGTGTGTGTGTGTGTGTCTGCTCACATGCCTGTGTGCATGAGTTGAGTGTGAAGCGTGTAGCTGCCTGTGTGCTGCGTGCCAGCTCTCTGTGTGTAAATAGGAGTCCTGGGGCTCTAAGTTATGATCAGCTATTCAAGTGAAATTATGTGCCAATGAGTGATAAAAGCAGCTCCTTATTCATAGTCTTGGGTCGAGGCTGATTTGAGATGGATATGCTAATACATGATAAAGGGAGAAAATATGAACTGACGCTTTAAACGCTTTTTCCCTTTGATGACATAAAATGCCACCCAGGACATTAATATTAATATCAGACTCCATTTACCCCAGGAGATATGCAAAGTTATATATTTATACTGTATATGTCTCGACTGCAACGGCACATTATAAACTTATAATCATGCTCTGTTTGACTGCGCACCACTAGTAGATGGATAAACACATATGTGTGACAAGTGTGTGTGTGTGTGTGTGTGTGTGTGTGTGTGTGTGTGTGTGTGTGTGTGTGTGTGTGTGCGCGCGCGCGCGCGTGTTGCCCTTGTCCTCTCTGACCGCTGCTGTTGACTTGAGTCCCTCATGCCTGTCACCGCTCATCACATACAGTACAGTAAGCCAAATCCACCCTACTGATGCCCAGTTACCATGCCCTTACACAAACACGCGTGCGCGCACACACACACCACATACACTCACAAACACACACATACACTCTACCCCTGCAGACTCCCAGGCCAATGGCCAAGTGTCTCTCTCTCTCTCTCTCTCTTTCTCTCTCACTCTCTCTCTCTCTCTCTCTCTCTCTCTCTCTCTCTCTCTCTCTCTCGCTGTCTCTCTATCTCTCTCTCTCTCTCTATCTGTCTCTATCTGTCTTTCTCTGTCTACCTGTCTATTTCTATCTTCTCCCCTTCTCTCTTTCTCTGTCTCTTTCTCTGTCTTTGTCTTAATGGGCTTTTGCTCTCTTTGTGTATGCTCTCTCTCTCTCTCTCCTCTCTCTCTCTCTCTCTCTCTCTCTCTCTCTCTCTCTCTCTCTCTCTCTCTACCACACTCCTATCTGTCTCTCACACACCTGAACACAAATAATGGGATGCTGAATCGGCTACAAACATGAAAGACATCAGACACACACAGAGCAGATGTAAATAGACTCAAAAACACACATAAGGATAGCTCACTCGTGTGTGCGTATCAGCTTTGAATAAGCCCTTTCAATTAGCGATGTGTAGTGATGTGGACCTTTAGGAAATACCCAAAAATAATAACCAAATTTTGGATAGCTGTAATTGCACGACTACGCCAGTGGGGGACTTCCACCCCAGAATATATTTTGATTTAAACCAGTAATAACAGGCACAGAGGTTCGTGAAGGACACCAGAGTCTGGGTTCGGATAACAGTTCACAGTTTTCTTTTATTAATACCAGTATTTTATAAATAGACACAGGAAATGCAGGTCTTCTAAAATACCAAATCACAATAGCATGTTCAAATCAATGACCTATAGACTGCCCACACACACACGTCCAAATCTGCCACAACAACAGTGAGACTCTCACTGCACAACTCAACATATACAAATAAATATGCACAGACAAGCATGGCACGCACACACATGCACACACTTACCCAGCCAGTGTTCCCCAGTGATCTTGCCAAAGCCCTCGCGGTACGCCAGCCAGCCTCGGAAGAAGTTGACCGAGCCATCCTCACGCCGCTGGATCACCTGTTGCCACGACAACAAAAACAACAAAGGTCACACACAGAAAGTCACTGTCGCAGATGGTTTGAGGGGTTGGCAGAGTGTGCGTGTGTGTCTGTGTGTGTGAATTATTTGTGCGCGCGTGCACACACACACACACACACACAAACACACACACACACACACACGTACTAAAAGGACTTTGCAGCATGACAGTGTGAGATAGGGTAGGTGTTAAACCAGAAAGGCCATCTGTCTGCCTGGCTCCTCTAAAACAGTTTGTACCTCTCTCCCTCTCTTTCAGGATGTGCTGAGTGCTCTGAAAGGTGATATGGACATAAACACACACACGCGCGCGCGTGCAGGCCTGCTGACAGCTTTGGCTGGGCCCAGGACAAATTCATCACAAAGGGCCCTACCACCCAATACTTGAAATGTAATAAGGACCCGATTGTGGGCCCCCTCACTCCCTGGGCCTGGGACAATTGAGCTGTCGGCTTCCCTGCGCCCGTGCACGCACACACACATTATAGGTGTTTGGTGTGAGTATATGAGGGGGGGCGCATGTGTGCAACGTCGCGAATAAAAAGCGGAAATGTATAAGATTGTCTGAGAAAGACCACAGGACAGACTGGAGGCAGGTGTGTGAGACAATTACACAAACGTGCCCACACACACACAATCCCAAAATACATGCATCAAGCAATCAGTGGATCAATGTCACTTCAAAAAAGCAGACTAATGATCAATCTGATGAACAGAGCGCACAAAACCATCTCTCTCTCTCTCTCTCTCTCTCTCTCTCTCTCTCTCTCTCTCTCTCTCTCTCTCTCTCTCTCCTCTCA